>NC_053026.1:639903546-640041993 GCF_003073215.2 Triticum urartu
TGATGTGCTTGGTTCTCTTGTGAAATCTGGATTCCTTTGCCAAGGCAATTGCACCAGTATTGTCACAAAAGGTTTTCATTGGACCTAATGCACTAGGTATGACACCTAGATCGGATATGAACTCCTTCATCCAGACTCCTTCATTTGCTGCTTCCGAAGCAGCTATGTACTCCGCTTCACACGTAGATCGTGCCACGACGCTTTGTTTAGAACTGCTCCAACTGACAGCTCCACCGTTCATTATAAACACGTATCCGGTTTGCGATTTAGAATCGTCCGGATCAGTGTCAAAGCTTGCATCGACGTAACCATTTAGGACGAGCTCTTTGTCACCTCCATAAACGAGAAACATATCCTTAGTCCTTTTCAGGTATTTCAGGATGTTCTTGACCGCTGTCCAGTGATCCACTCCTCGATTACTTTGGTACCTCCCTGATAATCTAATAGCAAGGCACACATCAGGTCTGGTACACAGCATTGCATACATGATAGATCCTATGGCTGAAGCATAGGGAACACTTTTCATTTTCTCTATATCTTCTGTAGTGGTCGGGCATTGAGTCTTACTCAATTTCACACCTTTTAATACAGTTAAGAACCCTTTCTTAGCTTGATCTATTTTGAACTTCTTCAAAACTTTATCAAGGTATGTGCTTTGTGAAAGTCCAATTAAGCGTCTTGATCTATCTCTATAGATCTTGATGCCCAATATATAAGCAGCTTCACCGAGGTCTTTCATTGAAAAACTCTTATTCAAGTATCCTTTTATGCTATCCATAAATTCTATATCATTTCCAATCAATAATATGTCATCCACATATAATATTAGTATGCTACAGAGTTCCCACTCACTTTCTTGTAAATACAGGCTTCTCCAAAAGTCTGTATAAAACCATATGCTTTGATCACACTATCAAAACGTTTATTCCAACTCTGAGAGGCTTGCACCAGTCCATAAATGGATCGCTGGAGCTTGCACACTTTGTTAGTACCCTTTGGATCGATAAAACCTTCAGGTTGCATCATATACAACTCTTCTTCCAGAAAACCATTCAGGAATGCAGTCTTTACATCCATTTGCCAAATTTCATAATCATAAAATGCGGCAATTGCTAACATGATTCGGACGGACTTAAGCATCGCTACGGGTGAGAAGGTCTCATCGTAGTCAACTCCTTGAACTTGTCGAAAACCTTTTGCAACAAGTTGAGCTTTGTAGACAGTAATGCTACCGTCAGCATAAGTCTTCTCCTTGAAGATCCATTTGTTCTCGATGGCTTGCCAATCATCAGGCAAGTCAACCAAAGTCCACACTTTGTTCTCCTACATGGATCCCATCTCAGATTTCATGGCCTCAAGCCATTTTGCGGAATCTGGGCTCATCATCGCTTCCCCATAGTTCGTAGGTTCGTCATGGTCAAATAACATGACCTCCAGAACATGATTACTGTCAGTGTCAAAACCGGCGGATCTCGGGTAGGGGGTCCCGAACTGTGCGTCTAAGGCGGATGGTAACAGGAGGCAGGGACACGATGCTTACCCAGGTTCGGGCCCTCTTGTTGGAGGTAATACCCTACGTCCCGCTTGATTGTTCTTGATGATATGAGTATTACAAGAGTTGATCTACCACGAGATCGTAGAGGCTAAACCCTAGAAGCTAGCCTATGGTATGATTGTATGTTGTCCTACGGACTAAACCCTCCGGTTTATATAGACACCGGAGGGGGCTAGGGTTACACAAGGTCGGTTACAAGGGAGGAGATATACACATCTGTATTGCCTAGCTTGCCTTCCACGCCAAGGAGAGTCCCATCCGGACACGGGACGAAGTCTTCAATCTTGTATCTTCATAGTCCAACAGTCCGGCCAAAGGATATAGTCCAGCTGTCTGGAGACCCCCTAATCCAGGACTCCCTCAGTAGCCCCTGAACCATACTTCAATGACGATGATTCCGGCGCGCAGTATTGTCTTCGGCATTGCAAGGCGGGTTCTTCTCCAAATACTTCATGGAAGATTTTTGAACACAAGGATAGTGTCCGGTTCTGCAAAACAAGTTCCACACTCCACCGTAGAGAGAATAATATTTCCATAAATCTAATCTGCTGACACGTTTTGGTAGCACAACATCACGTCATGGCCCGGTCCTTATCTGAACCGTTTTTCTCAACCAGCTACGCATATTGCGAGGCGGTTTTTCTGTCACGTCTTGTCAAAGTAGAGATCGTGTCCCTCTTATTATTGGATTCTCATGAATACGGACGTGGGTAACCCAACCGTGCCTGTTGGTATGACTCCTAGATCTTAGGCAAGTCCAAAACGGCCACGAGGAGGACGCTTGATATTCACCCTCTTTATAAAGAGGATGAGGCCTTTTCTTTTTTCCTCTCATGCTCAATCGAATCCTTCCCTCGCCTCGAGTTCTAACACCCAAAGCTCAGGTCAGGTGCTTCGGACCTTCAACTATGTCCGGATCCAACCTTAAAGGTCAGTGGATGCCTTCCTCTGTCACAGAGGAGGACATCAAGAAGCTGAGAGAGGCTAGATATCCGACCGCCAAAATTTCGCATAGGCTGCCTGCCCGAGGCAGGTCATCCCCACTCCCAAACCCACCTAGAGTGTTGTGTTCATCTCCCACTTCCTCCGAGGACTAGGCCTCGCTCTGGATCCCTTTGTTAGGGGTCTTATGTTCTATTATGGGCTGGATTTCCATGATCTGGCCCTGGATTCCCTTCTTCACATCTCGTCATTTATTGTCGTATGTGAGGCCTTCCTCCGCATTACCCCTCACTTCGGCCTGTGGCTAAGGACCTTTGATGTGAAGCCGAAGATGATCGAGGGGCGGCACGCAGAGTGCGGAGGTGCCTTAATAGGCAAAATCATTGATGCTCCATGGCCAGAGGGTTCCTTCCCAGAGGTGTTCAGATTGTGGTAGCGGGAGTGGTTTTACATCACAGCTCCCCGAAGTGCCAAGTGGGTAGCCGCCCCCACCTTTGGTTGGGGCCCCCCATCGCAACTGATGTCATGGATCAGCAGGGGGCTGAGCTGGGGTCCAGCAAAGGACGTGCCAATATTGCAGAGCCGTATCCGAGATCTCTTTGAGAGAGATTTCAGTCTTGTTATGGTAATGCAAGTTATGCTAGTTCGTCGAGTCCAGCATTGCAAACGTCGGCCCCTCCGTATGTGGGAATTCAACCCGGAAGGACCGCGAGCTATTCAGCATTTCCTTGGCATGACGCTTGAAGAGATGTACAAATCATTCTTCGGACCCCAAATAGAGTGTCCGGACACCACCGAGGATGTGGGTTTGAGCTGCAACCGCCCTGCTACCCAAGTAAGTAATCCCATGGCCTAACCCGCTGTCCTTTTATTTATCATGGCATCATTCTAAAGAGTCGCTCTTTGACCAGGACTGGATAACAAAGGCGAAGATGATCAGGTGTTCGGCCCCCCTTCCTGAGGGCTTGGATAATCCGGTACTGGACAAGATGCTCGAGCCGGTGCCTTATCTAGTGCCCTCAAAGGAATATGAAGGGGGGGATTGAAGAGGGCGAAAGCGGGCCTCACTCGCTACTCATTCCAACCGGGGGAATGAGCGCCTCCGCGAGGGAGGATAGTCATGGGGAAGAATCTGACATTCTCTCTGCCCGGGGAAGGAAGAGGACTACCTCTGAAGATCCGGAAACTAAGGCTTCCAAACGGGAGAAGAAATCTTCGCCAGAGGGTCCTACCTCGGAGGGTATTCTTGCCGCACAACGTCCGCGTGGGGATCATCCCTCTACCGAGATGTAAGTAATCAAAAAGTACTTAATAGTGAAAATATCCTACCTCACTTCTGAAGACAATAACCGATGCTTATAAATTGTAGTCCGGATCGTAGCCCTTCTCGATAGAGTTTGTTTTCGGGGGATCTTCTTTCGGAGATGATGGAGAGAGAAACGCCTCCCCCTGACACCCCACCTCATAAGGCCAGAGGATAACCCTTTGGCTACCTGGAATCCCCAGTATCCGGCTCCTAAGGAGAGCGGCAGGAAGAGTCCGGAACCGTACAGTGTGCGGTCGGACGCACCGAAGGATCTTCTAGGGCAAGCGGCCATCTCGGAAGCGCATCGTACGCTGATGGGTATGGTAATTGAAAGGATTTCATCCGCTAAAAGCGGATTACACAAAGCCTTTATGAGTCTGCTGAAAGGCTTTGAGGTACGTGAAATAGTGTATGTTTTTGACATTGTTGAGGAAATCGTTAACTGGTAGCTGCTCGGTTGGCTGGTGAGTAGGGGATTAATAGGCTAATCGGCAAGCTAATCGGCCATTTAATCAATTAATCGGATGATTTATTGGGTAATCGGCTACTCGGGGACCCTATGAGTAGGGATTAATCGGCAAGTTAACTGGTTAATCGGATGAATTCTTGAACAGGGGTTTTTCATAGTACCGCACACGTTAGGTGTGCCCTATGCAGATAGTAGCCCCTGAGACTCTGGTTGTCGTCGAGAACGGCGGCAACCCGAGGATCATATTCCCAGGTAATAACCCGACTACCTTTATGTGTAGGTGGCTGAGGCTCCAGTGGCTAGCCGAACTGATGGGTTTACCGAGCTAAAGCGGCGGCTTGATGCGGCCGATGGCGATATCATGCTTGTCAACCAGCGGCTTGACGAGGCATAGGGTAAGTGATTTCTCTGGTGATCGTCACATAATAAGAGGAGCATGATGCCAGTATCTTTAATATGTTGTGACTGCAGATGGAGCTGCCACCGTGGAGACCCTTCGGGCGGAGCTTGCCCGAGCGAAGGAACAAGCAAGGAGTAGCAATGCGGCCGCTCTAAAGGCAGCCGAAGAGTTGAGGGCTGAACAGGCCGCATATTGCGAGAGCAAGGAAAGAATGGCCAAAATGGATGTAGAGTTAAAAGATGCCGCTGACCGTTACCAGCTTCTTGAAGAAGAAAGCCGAGCGAGGGTGACGAACCTGGAGAAGGCCCTGGTAGCTGCCGAGGTAGCCCGCTCCAAAATTAGAGCGACGAAGGAGGAGCTACATCAAGCTGCAGATATCGTGTCTGGGAAGTCCTTCTTGTTGCGGAGTAAATTCGGAGATCCGAAGTATGCTCCTCTTGACCGACTATGGAGTTCTGCAGACGCCTATGTGGATTTGGCTGCAAGTGCTGCTGATGCGGTAGAGTACTTCAAGGATCAGAAAGATCATGAAGTGGAAAAGCTGTTCTGGTCACAGTTTCATGCTCCAGTCCGTCCGCTGCTGTTGAATGAGCGAATGGCCGAGTGGGCCGAGCTCCATAGGTTGTCCGGACTTGCCATGAGGTCTGTTGTGGATCATCTGTGGCCGGGAGGGCCAAGGCCGAATAGCTATTTTAGTTTAGTGCAACAATTCCTTGGTGTTGTGCCACGCATCGATGCTATGAAGAGATCGGCGTGCATAGAGGGTGCGGGGATGGCCTTTGCCCGTGTCAAGACATACTGGGCGGAGATGGAGGCCACCACTATTGTGACACAGGGCTCGGCCGTAGGCTGAGTGGCTGCCGAGCACTACTTTGAAGAAGTTCTTGAAGGCGCTCGTTCGATAGAGGCTCAGTGCTCGAAGAATATTATGTTCTAGTGACATGTACTTCCATTGTAAAAACAATGTTTTATGAAGTTATCAAGGCTGTATTTATACTTTTGCCCGAAAGTACTATGACGTCTCCTGTGCGGCCATTTATGTGTATATGTATATAACCTGAAAGTTTGCAGTCGTCGGCTTCAGCCCCCACGCATATAATGCGGGGGTGTTCGCAGAAAACGCATATCCACACTTGATCCAACGTCTTGGTCCATTAAGGAGGTGGTAGCGCAGCGAACGAAGCAATCGGACTATATTGCTTTAACACTTTCACTTAGCCATAGGAGTTTGACGGTGGGGCTAGTATATAGCCCCTGGTACTTCTGCGCTCGTCCGAATACGGGGCGCGTTCGTACATGACCGGGAAACGGCCCTTCGTTAATGCGGAGGAATCCCGAAGATTCCGCTGAGTCATTGAGTGGTTGACCAGTCTCTCGCTATATCATGACAGTCAGTTTTCAGCTTTCTCTACTGAGGTGCTCATCCGGATGAACCAGGGCACAATCGTAGTAGTTCTCCCAGTGCTACCTTAGCCGATATAACGAAACGTAAGGTACCAAAACATGGGAGCCTGGCAAACCCAACATTTGACCAAAGACATGATTCGGAGCTGATGCATATAGGGCCAAACTCGCGACGCCAGACACTCCCTAAGGTGTTCGATCTTTATAACATATACCAGGCTAAACAATGCCCTTAATAATAAACCCCATGTGTACAGGTATGTGCAATATCCTGACGTGGCCACATGCCAATAACGTCAGCATCCTTCTCGGTTGTGTGGAGTATCCGGAGGATGTGAACAATAAGAGACAGTAAAAAAAGGTTTATGCAGGGTCTTAATCTAAAAAGAAACCTTTGGGCGGGTCCCTGCTGCATGTCTGCGCCTGTGTCTCCGTTGTGCCGTGTCCTGGACGGGTGTAGCACGATTGTCATATGTAAAAGGAAAGACCTTGGGTGAAAGTTGCCGTGCCAAAAAAAAGAAGAATTGGTTATTATCAATGGACTATCAAAATTCAAGAGAAGTCAAGCTGAGCCGGACTGGCCCCGATTGCACGTGGGAAGCCCCTGGTATCGTCTATGAGGGTTTGGTCATCAAACCAATCTCATGTATATGTGGTGGAGCACCGGACTCGTCTAACCGTGTCTGTGGTCTTGACGACCTGTCATTTTTTCTGGTTGGTGAGACCGTCTAGTTCGCGGCTGTTAAAGCCGCCGCATCCTCTTCCGCACGTAAAAAACGTTCAGTATTTCCGCTAACTGTGATGATGCCACGTGGACCGGGCATCTTAAGCTTGAGAAAAGCATAATGCGGTATTGCATTAAAACGAGCGAAAGTCGTTCTTCCGAGTAGTGCTTGATAACCACTTCGGAATGGAGCGACGTGGAAAGTTAACCTTTCGCTTCGGAAGTTATCGGGAGAACCAAATACAACCTCTAGCAGTAGAGAGCCTGTACAGCTGGCCTCTTGGACTGGTATTACTCCCTTGAAGGTAGTATTACTGTGGCTTATTTGTGTTGGGTCTATACCCATTTTGCGGACTGTGTCCTGATATATCAGATTTAGATCACTGCCGCAGTCCATGAGGACTCGTGTGAAATGGTACCCGGACTCGTGTGAAATGGTACCCGTTTACTATTGGGTCTAACACCAAGGCCGCTAGTCCTTCGTGCCGGATACTTGTCGCATGATCCCTACGATCAAAAGTGATCGGGCAGGCCAACCAGGGGTTGAACCTAGGGGTGACGGGATCTATGGCACGTGTGTCTCGGAGTGCATGCTTGCTTCTCCTCTTCGTCACATGGATCACGTTTACCGTTTTAACCTCTGGTGGGAACTTTTTCTGTCCTCCGGTGCTTTGCTGGCGAGGTTCATCCTCGTCTTCGCTTGGTGTCTCTTCCCCTTTGTGTTCGGCGTTGAGCTTACTGGCCTGCTTGAAGACCCAACATTCTCTGTGGGTGTGATTTGCAGGTTTGTCGGGGGTGCCGTGAATCTGACAGAGTTTGTCAAGAATCTTGTTTAGGCCAGATGGTCCTTCTTGTTGGAAATATGCTATAGAGGCAATAATAAAAGCATTATTATTATATTTCCTTGTTCATGATAATTGTCTTTATTCATGCTATAATTGTATTATCCGGAAATCGTAATACATGTGTGAATAATAGACACCAACATGTCCCTAGTAAGCCTCTAGTTGACTAGCTCGTTGATCAACAGATAGTCATGGTTTCCTGACTATGGACATTGGATGTCATTGATAACGAGATCACATCATTAGGAGAATGATGTGATGGACAAGACCCAATCCTAAACATAGCATAAGATCGTATAGTTCGTTTGCTAGAGTTTTCCAATGTCAAAATATCTTTTCCTTAGACCATGAGATCGTGTAACTCCCGGATACCGTAGGAGTGCTTTGGGTATACCAAACGTCACAACGTAACTGGGTGACTATAAAGGTAGACTACGGGTATCTCCGAAAGTGTCTGTTGGGTTGACACGGATCAAGACTGGGATTTGTCACTCTGTATGACGGAGAGGTATCACTGGGCCCACTCGGTAATGCATCATCATAATGAGCTCAAAGTGACCAAGTGTCTGGTCACGGGATCATGCATTACGGTACGAGTAAAGTGACTTGCCAGTAACGAGATTGAACGAGGTATTGGGATACCGACGATCGAATCTCGGGAAAGTAACATATCGATTGACAAAGGGAATTGCATACGGGGTTGCTTGAATCCTCGACATCGTGGTTCATCCGATGAGATCATCGTGGAGCATGTGGGAGCCAACATGGGTATCCAGATCCCGCTGTTGGTTATTGACCGGAGAGTCGTCTCGGTCATGTCTGCATGTCTCCCGAACCCGTAGGGTCTACACACTTAAGGTTCGGTGACGCTAGGGTTGTAGGGATATGTATATGCAGTAACCCGAATGTTGTTCGGAGTCCCGGATGAGATCCCGGACGTCACGAGGAGTTCTGGAATGGTCCGGAGGTAAAGAATTATATATAGGAAGTGCTATTTCGGCCATCGAGACAAGTTTCGGGGTTACCGGTATTGTACCGGGACCACCGGAAGGGTCCCGGGGGTCCACCGGGTGGGGCCACCTGCCCCGGGGACCACATGGGCTGTAGGGGGTGCGCCTTGGCCTACATGGGCCAAGGGCACCAGCCCCAAGAGGCCCATGCGCCTAGGGTTCACAAAAGGGAAGAGTCCCACTAGTGGAAGGCACCTCCTAGGTGCCTTGGGGGGGAGGGAAACCTCCCTTGGCCGCCGCCCCCCTAGGAGATTGGATCTCCTAGGGCCGGCGCCCCCCCCCCCTTGGCCCTCCTATATATAGTGGGGGAAGGAGGGCTTTTCATCCACGCCTTTGGTTGCCTCCTTCTCCCTCTCCAACACCTCCTCCTCCTCCATAGCGCTTGGCGAAGCCCTGACGGAGTACTGCAGCTCCATCACCACCACGCCGTCGTGTTGCTGCTGGAGCCATCTTCCTCAACCTCTCCTTCCCCCTTGCTGGATCAAGAAGGAGACGTTACGCTGACCGTACGTGTGTTGAATACGGAGGTACCGTCCGTTCAGTGCTAGGATCTCCGGTGATTTGGATCACGTCGTGTTCGACTACCTCATCCCCGTTCTTTGAACGCTTCCGCTTGCGATCTACAAAGGTATGTAGATACATCCGATCACTCGTTGCTAGATGAACTCATAGATGGATCTTGGTGAAACCGTAGGAAAATTTTTGTTTTCTGCAACGTTCCCCAACACTTCTCTGCTGCCCTTGAAAGGCTTTTCCGCTGACCTGGTCGAGAGCCCCTGAATCCGGCATTTACCACCGTATTATCTGGTCTACCTTCTTTATTTCTACGCTTGTTTTTGTTGCGTCGTGGTTTTCCATTGCCATCCCTGACTTCGGATGTGCTTGGGTCGCTGGTGCTGCTACGGGCCAACCAGCTGTCTTCGCCCATGCAAAAGTGGGTCATGAGGCTTGTTAGGGCTGCCATTGTTCTCGGTTTTTCTTGGCCGAGGTGTCTGGCGAGCCATTCGTCTCGGACACTGTTTTTAAAAGCTACTAAGGCTTCGTCGTCCGGACAGTCGACGATTTGGTTCTTCTTGGTGAGGAACCTATTCCAAAGCTTTCGGGCGGACTCTCCGGACTGTTGGATTATATGACTTAAATCGTCTGCATCCGGAGGTCGGACATAAGCCCCTTGAAAATTAGCCCGAAAAGTGTCATCGAGCTCCTCCCAAGTTCAATTGAGTTTTCGGGGAGGCTTTTCTGCCAGTGCCAAGCTGGCCCTTTAAGCTTGAGGGGCAAGTATTTAATGGCATGGAGATCGTCTCCGCGAGCCATATGAATATGGAGGATAAAGTCCTCGATCCAGACTCCAGGGTCTGTGGTCCCGTCGTACGCCTCTATGTTCACTGGTTTGAATCCTTCTGGGAATTCGTGATCCAGCACCTCATCGGTGAAACATAGGGGGTGTGCGGCACCCCTGTATTGGTATATGCCATGGTGTTCGGACGGTTGTAGTATTCGGTTTTGATTTTGTGCCGAAGCGCGCTTCGTATATCCATAGATGGATCTGGTCGCGCCAAATTTTTGGCGCAAGTTCTCAGGTAGATCGTGTGTTGAGTTATATGCGACTTTGTTAGCCGCTCTATCGCGGTCACAAGGTGGTGGATCCGGCCGGTTGGCCGTATCATTTTTCGGCTACGTGGGCTCTAAGGCCGCATCGTCGAATTCAGGTAATAGCTTGCGCTTTGGATAGCTATTTGTGTGGTAACTTCCACCATACTTTGTTTCGTTGTCGAGCACTTTGTTCCACCTACTGTTGAGCGTATCTTGTGCCGCTTTAAGCCTTTGCTTCTGCTTCTTCAGGCTCCTCGCTGTGGCAACAAGCCTTCTGCGGAGGTTCTCTTGCTAAAAGTGCGTTTCCGGGATGATGTGTGCATCTTCGTCCAGACTGTTTTCCTCCCCAGACGGGGTTTGATGAGGTTTATCCTTGGCGTCGCCGTGTTCGGACACCGGATCCGCACTATGTTCGCCGTTTGCATCTTGATCGTGCTCTGCCACTGGGCGGTGCAGTCGTCGTTTCTTTTAGAGTCGAGTGGACTGTTATTTCCTCTTGCGCTGTTATTGCTGTTATTGCTATGGCGGGACTTAGAGCGGCGCCACTGACGTTGGCGCTTGGGTTGCTTGGAGGGGGCATCCTCCACTGTCTCTTCTCCATTGCCCTCTTTGGGTGTATCCATCCTGTATATGTCATGTGATGAAGTGGTTGTCTGGCGCCCTGTGGGCGCTGGTTCCTGTTCGTCTCCTGCATCTTCGTTTATGCCATCGATGTCTTCAGAGTCGAAGTTAAGCATGTCAGTTAAGTCGTCGACAGTGGCTACCAAGTGGGTGGTGGCTGGGCAACGAATTTCTTCGTCGTCCGCATCCCATTCTAGCCGAACATAGTTCGGCCAAGGTTCTCCTGACAGGGAGAGAGACCTTAATGTATTTAACAGATCGCCAAAAGGCGAGTGCTGAAAGATATCCTCGGAGGTGAATTCCATGATCGGTGCCCAGTCGGGTTCGACGGGCACGGATGTAAGAGGCTCGGAGTCCGTGGCCGGAGATGAATCCAGTGGTTCGGCGACACGGCTCTCGTAAGGGGTAAAGTCAGCATCTGGATCTATCGCCGCTGAGAGCGCGGACTCCGTGGCGGGGTCTATCCCTCCGCTCTCAGATGGCGCGATTTGCTCCGGATTGACGGTTGGAGTAGTTGCAGATGCAATCTGCCGGATACTTTCTGACGATAGAGTTATGTCATGCTCGTCATGACTGTGCGGCGCACCTGACACAGGCTCGAATCCGTCGAAGATCAAGTCTCCGCGGATGTCGGCAGTGTAGTTCAAGTTTCCGAATCTGACCTGATGGACAGGGGCGTAGCTCTCGATCTGCTCCAGATGGCCAAGCGAATTGGCCCGCAGTGCGGAGTCGCCGAATACAAGGATCTGTCCGGGGAGGAAAACCTCACCTTGGACCGCATCGCTACCGATGATCGAAGGAGCCATCAAGCCTTATGGTGACGACACAGTGGAACTCTTAATGAAAGCACCAATGTCGGTGTCAAAACTGATGGATCTCGGGTAGGGGGTCCCAAACTGTGCGTCTAAGGCGGATGGTAACAGGAGGCAGGGGACACGATGTTTACCCAGGTTCGGGCCCTCTTGATGGAGGTAATACCCTACGTCCTGCTTGATTGTTCTTGATGATATGAGTATTACAAGAGTTGATCTACCACGAGATCGTAGAGGCTAAACCCTAGAAGCTAGCCTATGGTATGATTGTATGTTGTCCTACGGACTAAACCCTCCGGTTTATATAGACACCGGAGGGGGCTAGGGTTTCACAAGGTCGGTTACAAGGGAGGAGATATACACATTTGTATTGCCTAGCTTTCCTTCCACGCCAAGGAGAGTCCCATCCGGACACGGGACGAAGTCTTCAATCTTGTATCTTCATAGTTCAACAGTTCGGCCAAAGGATATAGTCCGGCTGTCCGGAGACCCCCTAATCCAGGACTCCCTCAATTACCGTACCACTCTGGTGCGGATCTTGCTCTGGTTGACCAACGAGGTTCGGTAGTAAATTGATCTGAAGTTTCATGATCATCATCATTAGCTTCCTCACTAATTGGTGTAGGTGTCACAGGAACCAGTTTCTGTGATGAACTACTTTCAAATAAGGGAGCATGTACAGTTACCTCATCAAGTTCTACTTTCCTCCCACTCACTTCTTTCGAGAGAAACTCCTTCTCTAGAAAGGATCCAGTATTAGCAATGAATGTTTTGCCTTCGGATCTGTGATAGAAGGTGTACCCAACAGTTTCCTTTGGGTATCCTATGAAGACACATTTCTCCAATTTGGGTTCGAGCTTATCAGGTTGAAGCTTTTTCACATAAGCATCGCAGCCCCAAACTTTAAGAAACGACAACTTTGGTTTCTTGCCAAAACACAGTTCATAAGCCATCGTCTCAACGGATTTCGATGGTGCCCTATTTAACGTGAATGCAGCTCTCTCTAAAGCATAAACCCAAAACGATAGCGGTAAATCAGTAAGAGACATCATAGATCGCACCATATCCAGTAAAGTACGATTACGACGTTCAGACACACCATTACGATGTGGTGTTCCGGGTGGCGTGAGTTGCGAAACTATTCCACATTGTTTCAAATGTTAACCAAACTCGTAACTCAAATATTCTTCTCCACGATCAGATCGTAGAAACTTTATTTTCTTGTTATGATGATTGTCCACTTCACTCTGAAATGCTTTGAACTTTTCAAATGTTTCAGACTTATGTTTCATTAAGTAGATATACCCATATCTGCACAAATCATCTGTGAAGGTGAGAAAATAACGATACCCGCCCCGAGCCTCAACATTCATCGGACCACATACATCAGTATGTATGATTTCCAACAAATCTATTGCTCGCTCCATTGTTCCAGAGAACGGCGTGTTAGTCATCTTGCCCATGAGGCATGGTTCGCAAGTACCAAGTGATTCATAATCAAGTGATTTCAGAAGTCCATCAGGATGGAGTTTCTTCATGCGCTTTACACCAATATGACCCAAACGGCAGTGCCACAAATAAGTTGCACTATCATTATCAACTCTGCATTTTTTGGCTTCAACATTATGAATATGTGTATCACTACTATCGAGATTCAACACAAATAGACCACTCTTCAAGAGTGCATGACCATAAAAGATATTACTCATATAAATAGAACAACCATTATTCTCAGAATTAAAAGAATAACTGTCTCGCATCAAACAAGATCCAGATATAATGTTCTTGCTTAACGCTAGCACCAAATAACAATTATTTAGGTCTAAAACTAATCCCGAAGGTAGATGTAGAGGTAGCGTGCCGACGGCGATCACATCGACTTTGGAACCATTTCCCACACGCATCGTCACCTCGTCCTTAGCCAGTCTTCGCTTAATCTGTAGTCCTTGTTTCAAGTTGCAAATATTAGCAACAGAACTAGTATCAAATACCCAGGTGCTACTGCGAGCTCTAGTAAGGTACACATCAATAACATGTATATCACATATACCTTGTTCACCTTGCCATCCTTCTTATCCGCCAAATACTTGGGGTAGTTCCGCTTCCAGTGACCTGTCACTTTGCAGTAGAAGCACTCAGTCTCAGGCTTAGGTCCAGACTTGGGTTTCTTCTCTTGAGCAGCAACTTGCTTATCGTTCTTCTTGAAGTTCCCTTTCTTCTTCCCTTTACCCTTTTTCTTGAAACTGGTGGTCTTGTTGACCATCAACACTTGATGCTCCTTCTTGATTTCTACCTCTGCGGCCTTTAGCATTACGAAGAGCTCGGGAGTCGTCTTATCCATCCCTTGCATATTATAGTTCATCACTAAGCTCTTGTAGCTTGGTGGTAGTGATTGAAGAACTCTATCAATGACACTATCAACCGGAAGATTAACTCCGAGCTGAGTCAAGTGATTATGGTACCCAGACATTCTGAGTATATGTTCACTGACAGAACTATTCTCCTCCATCTTGCAGTTGTAGAACTTATTGGAGACTTCATATCTCTCAATCCGGGAATTTTCTTGAAATATTAACTTCAACTCCTGGAACATCTCATATGCTCCATGACATTCAAAACAACGTTGAAGTCCCGGTTCTAAGCCGTAAAGCATGGCACACTAAACTATTGAGTAGTCATCATCTTTGCTCTGCCCGACGTTCATAACATCTGGCGTTGTTCCTGCAGCGGGTTTGGCATCCAGCGGTGCTTCCAGGACGTAATTTTTCTATACAACAATGAGGATAATCCTCAAGTTACGAACCCAGTCCGTGTAATTGCTACCATCATATTTCAACTTTGCTTTCTCAAGGAACGCATTAAAATTCAAAAGAACAACAGCCCGGGCCATCTATCTACAATAACATAGATAAGCAAAATACTATCAGGTACTAAGTTCATGATAAATTTAAGTTCAATAAATCATATTACTTAAGAACTCCCACTTAGATAGACATCCCTCTAATCATCTAAGTGATCACGTGATCCATATTAACTAAACCATAACCGATCGTCACGTGAAATGGAGTAGTTTTCAATGGTCAACATCACTATGTTGATCATATCTACTATATGATTCACGCTCGACCTTGTCTCAGTGTTCCGAGGCCATATCTGCATATGCTAGGCTCCTCAAGTTTAACCCGAGTATTCTAGGTGTGTAAAACTGTCTTACACCCGTTGTAGATGAACGTTGAGCTTATTACATCCGATCATCACGTGGTGTCTCGGCACGACGAACTTTGGCAACGGTGCATACTCAGGGAGAACACTTTTACCTTGAAATTTAGTGAGAGATTATCTTATAGTGCTACCGTCAAACAAAGCAGAATAGGATGCATAAAGGATAAACATCACATGCAATCAATATAAGTGATATGGTCATCATCATCTTGTGCCTTTGATCTCCATCTCCAAAGCACCGTCATGATCAGCATCGTCACCGGCGCAACACCTTGATCTCCATCATAGCATTGTTGTCATCTCGCCAACTATTGCTTCTACGACTATCGCTACCGCTTAGTGATAAAGTAAGGCAATTACAGGGCGATTGCATTGCATACAATAAAGCAACAACCATATGGCTCCCGCTAGTTGCCGATAACTGTGTTACAAAACATGATCATCTCATACAATAAATATAGCATCATGTCTTGACCATATAGCATCAAGTTTTATGTGGCTGCTACGGGCTGAGCAAGAACCATTATTACCTACGCATCAAAAACCACAACGATAGTTCGTCAAGTTAGTGCTGTTTTAACCTCCTCAAGGACCGGGCGTAGCCACACTCAGTTCAACTACAGTTGGAGAAACCGACACTCGCCAGCCACCTATGTGCAAAGCACGTCGGTACAACCAGTCTCACGTAAGCGTACGCGTAATGTCGGTCCGGGCCACTTCATCCAACAATACCACCGAACCAAAGTATGACATGCTGGTAAGAAGTATGACTTGTATCGCCCACAACTCAGTTGTGTTCTATTCGTGCATATAATATCTACGCAATAACCTGGCTCGGATGCCACTGTTGGGGAACGTAGGAATTTTTGCACACGCAAGATCATGGTGATGCATAGCAACAAGAGGGGAGAGTGTTGTCCACATACCCTCGTAGACCGCTATGTGGAAGCGTTATAACAATGCGGTTGATGTAGTTGTACGTCTTCACGATCGACCGATCCTCAGCACCGAACGTATGGCACCTTCGCATTCAGCACACGTTCAGCTCGGTGACGTCCCGCGAACTCACGATCCAGTAGAGCTCGGGGAAGAGTTTCGTCAGCACGACGGCGTCGTGATGATGTTGATGAAGCTACCGTCGCAGGGCTTCGCCTAAGCACCGCTACGATATAACCGAGGTGGATTATGGTGGAGGGGGGCACCGCACACGGCTAAGAGATCAATAGATCAATTGTTGTCTATGGGGTGCCCCCTGCCCCCGTATATGAAGGAGCTAGGGGGAAGGCGACCGGCCAAGGAGGAGGGCGCGCCATGGGAGGAGTCCTACTCCCACCGGGAGTAGGACTCCCTCTTTTCCTAGTTGGAGTAGGAGAGGAGAAGGAAGGGAGAGAAGAGAGAATGAAAGGGGCGCGCCGCCCCCTCCTTGTCCAATTCGAACTAGAGGGGGAGGGGCGCGCGGCTGCCCTTTGCCGCCCCTCCTCTTCTCCCACTAAGGCCCATTAGGCCCAATATACTCCCCGGGGGGTTCCGGTAACCCCCCAGTACTTCGGTAAATGTCCGAAACCTCACGGAACCTTTCTTATATCCGAACATAGTCATCCAATATATCGATCTTTACATCTTGACCATTTCGAGACTCCTCGTCATGTCCGTGATCATATCTGGGACTCCGAACTACCTTCGGTACATCAAAACACAAAAACTCATAATACCGATCGTCACAGAACTTTAAGCGTGCGGACCCTACAGGTTCAAGAACTATGTAGACATGACCGAGACATGTCTCCGGCCAATAACCAATAGCGGAACCTGGATGCTCATATTGGTTCCTATATATTCTACGAAGATCTTTATCGGTCAAAACCGCATAACAATATACGTTGTTCCCTTTGTCATCCGTATGTTACTTGCCCGAGATTCGATCGTCGGTATCCCAATACCTAGCTGAATCTCGTTACCAGCAAGTCTCTTTACTCGTTCCATAATACAACATCCCGCACCTAACTCATTAGTCACATTGCTTGAAAGGCTTATAGTGATGTGCATTACCGAGAGGGACCAAAGATACCTCTCCGACAATCGGAGTGAGTAATCCTATTCTTGATCTATGCCAACTCCACGAATAGTAACCAACAAGTATAGGGGATCGCAACAGTTTTCGAGGGTAGAGTATTCAACCCAAATTTATTGATTCGACACAAGGGGAGCCAAAGAATATTCTCAAGTATTAGCAGCTGAGTTGTCAATTCAACCACACCTGGAAACTTAGTATCTGCAGCAAAGTAATATGATAGTAGTGGTAATGGCAGCAAAAGGTAACGGTAGTAAAAGTAATGTTTTTGGTATTTTGTAGTGATGATAGCAAGAGCAACGGGAAAGTAAATAAGCGAAGAACAATATATGGAAAGCTCGTAGGCAATGGACCGGTGATGGAGAATTATGCCGGATGCGGTTCATCATGTAACAGTCATAACATAGGGTGACACAGAACTAGCTCCAGTTCATTGATATAATGTAGGCATGTATTCCGAATATAGTCATACATGCTTATGGAAAAGAACTTGCATGACATCTTTTGTCCTGCCCTCCTGTGGCAGCGGGGTCCTTACGGAAACTAAGGGATATTAAGGCCGCCTTTTGATAGAGTACCGGAACAAAGAATTAACACATAGTGAATACATGAACTCCTCAAACTACGGTCATCACCGGTAAGTATCCCGATTATTGTCACTTCGGGGTTAACGGATCATAACACATAATAGTTGGCTATAGACTTGCAAGATAGGATCAAGAACTCTCATATATTGATGAAAACATAATAGGTTCAGATCTGAAATCATGGCACTCGGGCCCTAGTGACAAGCATTAAGCATGGCAAAGTCATAGCAACATCAATCTCAGAACATAATGGATACTAGGGATTGAACCCTAACAAAACTAACTCGATTACATGATAGATCCCATCCAACCCATCACCGTCCAGCAAGCCTACGATGGAATTACTCATGCACGGCGGTGAGCATCATGAAATTGGTGATGGAGGATGGTTGATGATGACGATGGCGACGGATTCCCGTCTCCGGAGCCCCGAACGGACTCCAGATCAGCCCTCCCAAGAGGTTTTAGGGCTTGGCGGCGGCTCCGTATCGTAAAACGCGATGAATTCTTCTCTCTGATTTTTTTCTTCCCGAAACACAATATATGGAGTTGGAGTTGGCGTCGGAGAGGCATCAGGGGGCCCACGAGGTAGGGGGCGCGCCCCCACCCTCATGGACAGGTAGTGGGCCCCCTGGCCTTCATCTTTTGCAGGTATTTTTCATATTTTCCAAAAAGTTGCTCCGTGAAGTTTCAGGTCATTCCGAGAACGTTTGTTTCTACACATAAATAACAGCATGGTAATTCTGCTGAAAACAGCGTCAGTCCAGGTTAGTTCCATTGAAATCACGCAAGTTAGAGTCCAAAACAAGGGCAAAAGTGTTTGGAAACGTAGATATGATGGAGACGTATCAACGAACACCATCGGAGACACCTGTAGAGCACCTTTATAATCACCCAATTACGTTGTGACGTTTGGTAGCAAACAAAGTGTTCCTCCGGTATTCGGGAGTTGCATAATCTCATAGTCATAGGAACATATATAAGTCATGAAGAAAGCAATAGCAGTAAACTTAAACGATCAAGTGCTAAGCTAACGAAATGGGTCAAGTCAATCACATCATTCTCCTAATGATGTGATCCCGTTGATCAAATAACAACTCATGTCTATGGCTAGGAAACTTAACCATCTTTGATCAATGAGCTAGTCAATTAGAGACATACTAGTGACACTATGTTTGTCTATGTATTCACACATGTATTATGTTTCCGGTCATTACAATTCTAGCATGAATAATAAACATTTATCATGAAATATGGAAATAAATAATAACTTTATTATTGCCTTTAGGGCATATTTCCTTCACCGGCTCTTATAAAATGACATGATGTTGATTCCTTCTCGCAGCTTAATATGTAAACTTTAATAGTACACATGTTTAGCCAGGACTAAAGTATAAAATCATAACTTAAAAACATTACTTAAATTAGTCCAAGTTATATTTTTGTGTTCAACATTCATTTCAAACAAAAATCATATATTGTGTTTAACTAATGATAGACCTGGTATCCAGTCCGTCCTATGAAAATACATAAAACCAATTGAGTGATGTTGTCCACTGATAACCCACAAGTATAGGGGATCGCAACAGTTTTCGAGGGTGGAGTATTCAACCCAAATTTATTGATTCGACACAAGGGGAGCCAAAGAATATTCTCAAGTATTAGTAGCTGAGTTGTCAATTCAACCACACCTGGAAACTTAGTATCTGCAGCAAAGTATTTAGTAGCAAAGTAGTATGATAGTAGTGGTAACGGTAGCAAAAAGGTAACAGTAGTAAAAGTAATGTTTTTGGTATTTTGTAGTGATGATAGCAATAACAATGGAAAAGTAAATAAGCAAAGAACAATATATGGAAAGCTCGTAGGTAATGGATCAGTGATAGAGAATTATGCCGGATGTGGTTCATCATGTAACAGTCATAACCTAGGGTGACACAGAACTAGCTCAAGTTCATCAATGTAATGTAGGCATGTATTCTGAATATAGTCATACGTGCTTATGGAAAAGAACTTGCATGACATCTTTTGTCCTACCCTCCCGTGGCAGCGGGGTCCTTACGGAAACTAAGGAATATTAAGGCCTCATTTTAATAGAGTACCGGAACAAAGCATTAACACATAATGAATACATGAACTCCTCAAACTACGGTCATCACCAGTAAGTATCCTGATTATTGTCACCTCGGGGTTAACGGATCATAACACATAATAGGTGACTATAGAGTTGCAAGATAGGATCAAGAACTCTCATATATTGATGAAAACATAATAGGTTCAGATCTAAAATCATGGCACTCGGGTCCTACTGACAAGCATTAAGCATAGCAAAGTCATAGCAACATCAATCTCCGAAAATAGTGGATACTAGGGATCAAAACCTAACAAAACTAACTCGATTACATGATAGATCCCATCCAACCCATCACCGTCCAGCAAGCCTACGATGGAATTACTCACGCATGGCGGTGAGCATCATGAAATTGGTGATGGAGGATGGTTGATGATGACGATGGCAACGGATTCCCCTCTCCGGAGCCCCGACCGGACTCCAGATCAGCCCTCCCGAGAAGTTTTAGGGCTTGGCGGCGGCTCCATATCGTAAAACGCGATGAATTCTTCTCTCTGATTTTTTCTCCCCGAAACACAATATATAGAGTTGGAGTTGGAGTCGGAGGAGCTCTAGGGGGGCCGCGAGGTAGGGGGGCGCGCGCCCACCCTCTTGGACAGGTGGTGGGCCCCTGGCCTTCATCTTTTGCAGGTATTTTTCATATTTTCCAAAAATTTGCTCCGTGAAGTTTCAGGTCATTCCGAGAACTTTTCTTTCTGCACATAAATAACACCATGGTAATTCTGCTGAAAACAGCGTCAGTCCAGGTTAGTTCCATTCAAATCATGCAAGTTAGAGTCCAGAACAAGGGCAAAAGTGTTTGGAAAATTAGATACGGCGGAGATGTATCAACTCCCCAAGCTTAAACCTTTGCTTGTCCTCAAGCAATTCAGTTGATAAACTGAAAGTGATAAAGAAAAACTTTTACAAACTCTGTTTGCTCTTGTTGTTGTAAATATGTAAAGCCAGCATTCAAGTTTTCAGCAAAGATTATAACTAACCACATTCACAATAACGTTTAGGTCTCAAGTTTACTCATATCAATGGCATAATCAACTAGCGAGCAATAATAATAAATCTCGGATGACAACACTTTCTCAAAACAATCATAATATGATATAACAAGATGGTATCTCGCTAGCCCTTTCTGAGACTGCAAAACATAAACGCAGAGCACCTTTAAAGATCAAGGACTGACTAGACATTGTAATTCATGGTAAAAGAGATCCAGTCGAGTCATACTCAATGTAAACTAACAGTAATGGATGCAAATGACAGTAGTGCTCTCCAACTGGTGCTTTTTAATAAGAGGATGATGACTCGGCATAAAAGAAAATAGATAGGCCCTTCTCAGAGGGAAGCAGGGACTTGTAGAGGTGCCAGAGCTTGGTTTTGAAATAGAGGTGAATAATATTTTGAGCAGTATAGTTTCATTGTCAACATAACAACCAAGAGATGGCGATATCTTCCATGCTACACACATTATAGGCGGTTCCCAAACAGAATGGTAAAGTTTATACTCCCCCTTCCACCAACAAGCATCAATCCATGGCTTGCTCGAAACAACGAGTGCCTCCAACTAACAAGAGTGCCAGGGGGAGTTTTGTTTGCAATTATTTTGATTTAGTTTGCATAAAGCATGGGACTGGGCATCACGGTGACCAGCCACTTTCTCGTGAGTGAGAAGCGGAATCCACTCCTCTTGAGAATAACCCACCTAACATGGAAGATACAGACAATCCTAGTTGATACATGAGCTATTCGAGCATACAAAACAGGATATTTATTTGAAGGTTTAGAGTTTGGCACATACAAATTTACTTGGAACGGCAGGTAGATACCGTATATAGGTAGGTATAGTGGACTCATGTGGAATAACTTTGGGGTTTATGGAGTTTGGATGCACAAGCAGTATTCCCGCTTAGTACAAGTGAAGGCTAGCAAAAGACTGGGAGGCGACCAGCTAGAGAGCGACGACAGTCATGAACATGCATTAAAATTAATCAACACCGAATGCAAGCATGAGTGGGATATAATCCACCATGAACATAAATATCATGAAGGCTATGTTGATTTTGTTTCAACTACATGCGTGAACATGCACCAAGTCAAGTCACTTAAATCATTCAAATGAGGATACCGCCCTATCATACCATATCACAACCATTTTAATAGCATGTTGGCACGCAAGGTAAACCATTATAACTCATAGCTAATCAAGTATGGCACAAGAAACTATGATCTCTAGTTGTCATTGCAAACATGTTTATTCATAATAGGCTGAATCAGGAACGATGAACTAATCATATTTACAAAAACAAAAGAGGTCGAGTTCATACCAGCTTTTCTCATCTCAGTCAGTCTATCATATATCGTCATAATTGCCTTTCACTTGCACGACGAATAATGTGAATAATAATAATAGTGCACATGCATTGGACTAAGCTGGAATCTGCAAGCATTGAATAAACAGAAGAAGACAAGGCAATATGGGCTCTTTTGTCAGATCAACAATAATGTATATAAGAGCAACTTCAACAATTTAATTATGGTCTTCTCATCTCGACCCCCAAAGAAAAGAAAAGAAATAAAACTATTTACACGGGAAAGCTCCCAACAAGTAAAAGAAGAACAGGAAATCTTTTTGGGTTTTCTTTTTAATTACTACTACAAGCATGGAAAATAAACTAATTAAAAGCTACAACTATTTTTTTTGTTTTTTCTTAAGGTTTAACAAACACACAAGAAGGAAGCATAAAAAGGAAATAAAGTAGCATGGATGATACAATGAAAAAGTATGAGCACCGACATCTAGCAATGAGTGTATGAACATAAATGTAATGTCGGTGGAAAATACGTACTCCCCCAAGCTTAGGCTTTTGGCCTAAGTTGGTCTATGGCCACGGCTGGCCTGGCGGATATCCATAGTAAAAGTTGGGGTCGTACTGAGATGCAGCGGCTATCGCCTCCTGAGCTGCAGCGTGGCGACGAGCGGCCTCAGCCCTCTTCTCGTACTCATCTGCCTCCTCTCTAGTAATAACATATCTTCCTTTTGCCTGATAATCAAAGAAGGCATGAGCAGGGAGAGTAATATGGACAGCACGGTGTCTGTCAAAGATTAGTCGATACTGGAGAGGTGATTCATTCCTCTCGACAAACTGGTGGTGAACCATAGCATTAAAGTCTAGGTAAGCAGGGGGTAATTCAATATCATCTTCGCGTATGGCTACACCAAGAAAATTAGCTATGCGGGTTGCATAAATTCCACCAAAGAAATATCCATTAAATCTATTAAGATGCAACCTACGTGCAACAATGGCTCCCAAATTATATGATTTATCTCCTAACACAGCACTCCTAAGAATACTGAGGTCAGGGACACACATGTGACATGCCTCATCTTTACCATTAATGCATCTACCTATGAAGAGAGCAAAATAATGTATAGCTGGAAAGTGAATGCTCCCTATGGTAGCTTGTGTTATATCTCTAAATTCTCCCACAGTTATGCTAGCAAGAAAATCTCTAAATTCATATTTGCGAGGATCCCTTATACTACCCCATTGTGGAAGTTTGCAAGCAGTGGTAAAATCCTCAAAGTCCATAGTATAAGAAGTTTCATAAAGATCAAACAGGACAGTTGGAGAATTACGTGAAGATGAAAATTCAAACCTCCTCACAAAGGAACTAGTGAGATTGTGATACTAGCTGCACTTCTCTTCCTCGAAGCATACAAGATCAGCGTTACGCAAATATGCATTAAATTCTTCCTTAATTCCCGCTCGATCCATAAAGTTCTCAGAAGGCCATTCACAAGGATGCACTGGAGCATCTCTTGGTGGCTCTTCATCAGCATCACGCATTGCAAGCTTGGGTCCTTGCTTCTTTGAAGAACCACCTTGGAACATTTTCCTAAGCATATTTCCTCCTCTGAAAAATTCTGAAATTTTTTAGTAACTTCAAAATAAAGGAAAACCAAACTCAATAATATTGATAGCAACTACAACTACAAGTGCCTAGGGCCTATATCATGCATCAAAACTACTTTTGACCATATAAATTCGACATGCAAGCTCAAGAACAGGGTCACATAAGCAGCAAAAATTTGCAATGAATAAAGCACTAGAACAAAAACTAATTGGACCAATGGAGGAGTCACATACCAAGGAATAATCTCCCCAAGCAGTTTTGTGATAGGTGCTTTGAGTAAGGAGATCGAAAATGGCAGCAAAATGAGCTTGGACTCGCGTTTGAGCTGGATATTCGTGTTTGGGGGAGGAAGAAGGAGTGTGTGGGTGAAAGGATAAGTGGAGGAGGGCCACCGTGGGTCCACGAGGCAGGGGGGCGCGCCTAGGGGGGTAGGGCGCGCCCTCCACCCTCGTGGGCAGGTGGTTGACCCCCCTATTGTGTTCTCAGTGCCAAATATTCTCAAATATTTCAGAGAAAATCGTATTTAAATTTCAGGGCATTAGGAGAACTTTTATTTTCTGGGTATTTTTATATTGCATGGATAATTAGATAACAGACAGAAAAATATTTATTTTTATTTTATTTAATATAAATAACAGAAAGTAAAAGTGGGGTACAGAAGGTTGTGCCTTCTAGTTTCATCCATCTCCTCCTCATCAAAAGGAATCCACTAACAAGGTTGATCAAGTCTTGTTAACGAACTCATTCCGAATAACATGGAACCGGAGAAATTTCGAATAACACTATGTTACCTCAACGGGGATATGCACATCCCCAATAATAAGAATATCATATTTCTTCTTGATAGTAGAAAGAGGAAATTCAAAACCTCCAAATATAATCGATGGAATTTTTCCAATAGAGTTGATACTATGAACTTGAGGTTGTTTCCTCGGAAAGTGTACCGTATGCTCATTACCATTAACATGAAAAGTGACATTACCTTTACTGCAATCAATAACAGCCCCTGCAGTATTCAAAAAGGGTCTTCCAAGAATAATAGACATACTGTCGTCCTCGGGAATATCAAGAATAACAAAGTCCATCAAAATAGTAACGTTTGCAACTACAACAGGCACATCCTCACAAATACCGACAGGTATAGCAGTTGATTTATTAGCCATTTGCAAAGATATTTCAGTAGGTGTCAACTTATTCAAATCAAGTCTACGATATAAAGAGAGAGGCATAACACTAACACCGGCTCCAAGATCACATAAAGCAGTTTTAACATAGTTTCTTTTAATGGAGCATGGTATAGTTGGTACACCGAGATCTCCAAGTTTCTTTGGTATTCCACTCTTAAAAGTATAATTAGCAAGCATGGTGGAATTTCAGCATCCGGTATCTTTCTTTTATTTGTAAAAATATCTTCCATATACTTAGCATAAGGATTCATTTTGAGCATATCAGTTAATCGCATACGCAAAAAGATAGGTCTAATCATTTCAGCAAAGCGCTCAAAATCCTCATCATCCTTTTTCTTTGATGGTTTGGGAGGAAAAGGCATGGGTTTCTGAACCCATGGTTCTCTTTCTTTACCGTGTTTCCTAGCAACAAAGTCTTTCTTATTATAACGTTGATTCTTTGATTGTGGGTTATGAAGATCAACACCAGGTTCTATTTCTCTATCATTATCATTACTAGGTTGAGCATCATCATGAACATTATCATTAACATTATTACTAGTTTCAGGTTCATTACCAGATTGTGTTTTCAGCATCAGAAATAGAAATGTCATTTGGATTCTCAGGTGGTTCAGTAACAGGTTCACTAGAAGCATGCAAAGTCATATCATTTTTCTTTTTCTTCGTTTTAGAAGGACTAGGTGCATCTATATTATTTCTCTGAGAATCTTGTCAATTCTCTTAGGATGGCCTTCAGGATACAAAGGTTCCTGAGTCATTCTACCACCTCTAGTCATAACTCTAACAACATTATCATTATTCTTACTATTCAATTCATTGAGCAAATCATTTTGAGCTTTAAGTACTTGTTCCACTTGAGTGGTAACCATAGAAGCATGTTTACCAATAAGTTTAAGTTCACCTTTGACATTTTCCATATAATCACCCAAGTGTTCAAGCATATTTGAATTGTATTTCAATTGTCTACCAAAATAAGCATTAAAGTTTTCTTGTTTAACAATGAAATTGTCAAACTCATCTAAGCATTGTCTAGCAGACTTAAAACGAGGTATATCACCTTCATCAAATCTATAGAGATAAGTTACCTTTACTACCTGTGTTGGGTTATCAAGATCATGTGTTTCTTCAATAGGTAAAGGATTGAGATCATATGTTTCTTCAACAGGCGGTAAATTAAGACCATGTATTTCTTCAATAGGAGGTAAATTCCTAACATATTCAGCTTTAATACCTTTTTCTTTCATAGATTTCTTTGCCTCTTGCATATCTTCAGGACTGAGAAATAGAATACCCCACTTCTTCGGAGTTGGTTTAGGAATTGGCTACGGAGGTGTCCAATTATTTTCATTTGTCAACATATTATTCAATAGAATTTCAGCTTCATCCGGTGTCCTTTCCCTGAAAACAGAACCAGCACAACTATCCAGGTAATCTCTGGAGGCATCGGTTAGTCCATTATAAAAGATATCAAGTATTTCATTTTTCTTAAGAGGATGATTAGGAAAAGCATTAAGTAATTGGAGAATCCTCCCCCAAGCTTGTGGGAGACTCTCTTCTTCAATTTTCACAAAATTATATATATCCCTTAAAGCAGCTTGTTTCTTATGAGCAGGGAAATATTTAGCAAAGAAGTAATAAATCATATCCTGGGGACTACAGACACAACCAGGATCAAGAGAATTAAACCATATCTTAGCATCGCCCTTTAATGAGGACGGAAATATTTTAAGGATATAAAAGTAGCGAGTTCTCTCATCATTAGTGAACAGGGTAGCTATATCATTTAATTTAGTAAGATGTGCCACAACAGTTTCAGATTCATAACCATGAAAAGGATCAGATTCAACCAAAGTAATTATATTAGGATCAACAAAGAATTCATAATCCTTATCGGTAACACAGATAGGTGAAGTAACAAAAGCAGGGTCAGGTTTCATCCTATCATTTAGAGATTGCTTATTCCATTTAGCTAATAACCTCTTGATTCGTATCTATCTTTGCAAGCTAAAATAGCTAAAGAAGCTTCTTTATCAAAAACATTACCCTCAGGAATAATAGGCAAGTCTTCATCATCAATTTCATCAGTATTATCAGATTCAATATTTTCAATCTCTCTAGCCCCAGCAAGTTGTTCATCAAGAAATTCACCAAGTGGCACAGTAGTATCAAGCAAAGAAGCAGTTTCATCATAAGTATCATGCATAGCAGAAGTAGCTTCATCAATAACATGCGACATATCAGAACGAATAGCAGAAGCAGGTTTAGGTGTCGCAAGGTTACTCAAAACAGAAGGTGAATCAAGTGCAGAGCTAGATGGCAGTTCCTTACCTCCCCTCGTAGTTGAGGGATAAATCTTGGTTCTTGGATCTTTCAAGTTCTTCATAATGATAAGCAGATATAAATCCCAAGTGACTCAAAGAATAGAGCTATGCTCCCCGGCAACGGCGCCAGAAAATAGTCTTGATAACCCACAAGTATAGGGGGTCGCAACAGTTTTCGAGGGTGGAGTATTCAACCCAAATTTATTGATTCGACACAAGGGGAGCCAAAGAATATTCTCAAGTATTAGCAGCTGAGTTGTCAATTCAGCCGCACCTGGAAACTTAGTATCTGTAGCAAAGTATTTAGTAGCAAAGTAATATGATAGTAGTGGTAATGGTAGCAAAAAGGTAATAGTAGTAAAAGTAATGTTTTTGGTATTTTGTAGTGATGATAGCAATAACAATGGAAAAGTAAATAAGCGAAGAACAATATATGGAAAGCTCGTAGGCAATGGATCGATAATGGAGAATTATGCCGGATGCGGTTCATCATGTAACATTCATAACATAGGGTGACACAGAACTAGCTCCAGTTCATTGATGTAATGTAGGCATGTATTCCGAATATAGTCATACGTGCTTATGGAAAAGAACTTGCATCATGAAATTACTCATTCAGGCGGTGAGCATCATGAAATTGGTGATGGAGGATGGTTGATGATGACTATGGTGATGGATTCCCCTCTCCGGAGCCCCGAACGGACTCCAGATCAGCCCTCCCGAGAGGTTTTAGGGCTTGGCGGCGGCTCCGTATCGTAAAACGCAATGAATTCTTCTTTCTGAGCTTTTTCTCTCCGAAACACAATATATAGAGTTGGAGTTGGAGTTCGAGGATCTCCAGGGGGGCACGAGGTAGGGGGCGCGCCCTAGGGGGGCAGGCGCCCCCCCCCCACCCTCGTGGACAGGTGGTGGGCCCCCTGGCCTTCATCTTTTGCAGGTCTTTTTTATATTTTCCAAAAAGTTGCTCCGTGAAGTTTCAGGTCATTCCAAGAATTTTTGTTTCTGCACATAAATAACACCATGGTAATTCTGCTGAAAACAACGTCAGTCCGGGTTAGTTCCATTCAAATCATGCAAGTTAGAGTCCAAAACAAGGGCAAAAGTGTTTGGGAAAGTAGATACGACGGAGACGTATCATCCACTCACAAACATGAAAAATAATGAAAAGAGTTGAGTGTAAACAAACCTGAAATTGAGTCCCTCGTTCGAAAATGCATGAAACCAATTGCTGGATCAGTGAGTGGTGCTGTGATTGCTGTCAGTCACTCACTCCCCGACGAGAGAGAGAGAGAGAGAGAGAGAGTTCGGTGTGGATGTCTAGGTGTGCATGTCACACATCTTTCTGGCCCTTGACCAAGAGAGGCCCAGTATAGGGGTCCTCGTGGCCTCTGCTTTTTTTCTGAGCAAATCAAAGGTCGTCTGATGACAGCCATTGAAACCGCCGGATCGGTCACGAATGTGCGATTCAAGGCCCAGCCTCATCGCTGACCTGACCAACCCACTTCACCGTCGACGCAAATCATGCACTGCGCCGGCTCAGAGACAAGTGGTTTGCCACGCGACATGAAATGCATGCATGACACACCACTTATATTCTCAAGTTTTGAGTGGTGGTACGTACAAGGTGCCTACCGAAATTTGACGGCCACCTCTGACGTCTACAATGCAGGTGCCACGACCACGAGGAGACAGGAGAGCAGCCCTCGCATGATGGGAGCATGTCTAATATGTTTTTGGAACTGTTTTGTATGATCCACTACCTTCGTCCTAATTTATTAGCCCCTCTCATATTTAGGATCGTGTTTTGATCATAAATTTCACTAATAAAATATATGTTATATATAGCAAAAATAATATAATCAAAAACTATGTTCAAATATCAATCCAATAGTATTATTTTTGGTGACATACATTAAAATTAAAATTTTGTTAGTTAAATCTATGACCAAAATTTGACACAAAAAAACAAACGGGATGGCGCAAAATATACCCTCACCACCCTTTTTATTCGGTCACTCGTGGCTCTAGGACAAGCCCTCCTCTGTAATTGGCACCGGCGGCGGTGAAGACTCAAATCTACGGCTACGACAGTGGTGGCGGCAACAGCACTTCTTGGCAATGGCAGCTGCTTCTCCCCTTCTTCTTCGACTCCATCAGGCCATCCTCGTCTCGGACATGTCTCCCCGTATCCCAAAGTTGGTAAGCTACCCCACCTCCCCCTCCTCTGTTAGGTTCTTTGGTAGGAGCATATTTTGGGTCGATTCCACCATTGCTAACCACATCATGGATGTCGCTTAGGTTGTGGATATACGGACAAATCTTCTAGTTTAGGCAGCAATGCTGATAGCTATGGTTCGGGCCTGGATTTTGTTGGTCCATAAGAGAGTTGTTTGTCAGAATAACAAACCTCCCATCCGGTATGGTCCGATGTTAATCTGGGATCGGGAGAGGATAGCGAATCTGAACTACATCTACAACTACGACACAGAGGCTCTATGGATGCTTCGAATGAAAAGAGCACCATTTGTCAGGCTTGTGAAGATGTTCAGGAGCCGGGGGCTGCTAGAAGATAGCATATTCACCGTTGTGGAAGAGCAAGTAGCTATGTTCCTCCATGGTATTGGTTATAACCAGAGGTTCACTGTTGTACACAACACCTTCAGGAAATCAATGGAGACAATCTCCACATACGTCAAGCAAGTGTATCCATACTTCAAGGTGAGCACTCACAGTATGTAGTTCATGGCTTGATATGCTGTTACTGTTCTGTTGTAGCCATATCACCATCGTGTGATGCCATTCTAGGAATGCATTTGGGCAATAGATGGTACTCATGTCACTACCAGAGTGCTGAGGTCACAAGTTGCATCATATAGTAGGAGGAAGCACTACACATGCCAGAGTATGCTTGTTGTCGTTGACTTCGATCTGAAGTTCACATATGTATTGGTTGACTGGTAAGGATCAACACATGATGCTAACATTCTCAGTGTCAGCATGAGTTGTCATGATGGCATCAACATCCACGATGGCAAGTTCTACCTAGGAGATGCTGGCTATGAATGTCGGCCAGGTGTTCTTCCACCCTTCAAGAAAACCATGTACCATCTAAACGAGTTCTCTGGTAGGAACTATCCTGGGACTCCTTAGGAACAATTCAATCTTAGACACTTCAGCCTTAGAGTATCGGTTGAGAGGGCATTTGGAATTCTGAAGAGTAGGTTTAAGGTGCTGGATCAGAAGCCATTCCACCCTTATCCTACCCAGGTCAAGCTTTTTCTTGTGTGTTGCATCATTCATAACCGGATCTTGCAATGGGGAACTGATAAACTTGTGCCGGAGGAGAAAGATGTGACTCATGATGAGGTGATCAACTCCGGCCATGGTGTGGAGGCATTTAACAACGAAGCATGGAAGAACAAAAAGATGGAGTGGGCTCAGACAATGTGGGGTAACAGAGGTCAGATAATGATCTGAAGAAGTGGAAGAAGATGATGAAGCAACACAACAACGGTATAAGAAGAGGAAGAGGATGAACTTTCACCTAGTTAGTATCGTTGACCTTTTTCCTATTCAATCATATTGGCTCTTAATAACTTGTACTGTCGTTTGCTAGTAGGTAGGATAAACTGCCATTTGTTTTCTTGTTAGAAGAAGACAATGTTCAGTGTGTGAAAAGATCACCACTAGTGAGAAGTGATGATCACATCAATAGTCGTTTGCAACCAAACAATGTGTTGTTTGTCTGACAACAGTGACACAGGCAACCAAACAGCGTGCTAACTAATTGCTCTCCTCACGCACGAAGCCTAATACAGACAACCAAACTATATGTAGATGTTGATTTTTAGTCTGCATTAGATCTAATAGACCCAATCAGCACAAAGTATGCAAAATGCCCTAAAACTCACCCCTTGTTTTGGAAACGTCCAACCCCAAGGGAGAAAGGCCACGGGCGCAATCATGCGGCCGTCAATGCGTACGAGCGGAGCCCCTCCCTTGTCCAAAGCATCGGGCTCATATGGAACGCCCGGTCGACGAGTCCAATCGAACGAGACAATTCGGGCCTTCTGTTCGCCCATGCACGCGCGCACAGCACCATGGCCATCTCGTAGTACGTAGTACTTCCAGAGCGTGCGTGCGTGCGGCACTGTGGCATCTCTCACTTCCCTGACACCAACGGCGCAGGCTACTACAGGACATATATGCACATCGGAATCTCACTGACAAAATACAGAAGTACTACTAGTACTACATGCGTGCATGTCACCGACCACCAAGTCAATCGACCTCTAGTCTAATACACATGGATCTCATAGTTCAGCTCTTTCTTACAGAAACACGATCACTAATTGGACACTGCTACTACTAAAATATGTATATATGCATGTTACATCTACCAAGCGAGGAATATGTTTATACGGTTGTTGGACACAAACTAGAGCAGTCGGATACTCAGAAGTTCCAGTCCGGTTGACTGCTTGAGGCACTGATCATGTCCTCCGACGCCTGCCAGAGCCGCGCGGCCTCGCCGCGGCTTGCCGCGGCCGGCGACGGCAGCGCCTCGTTGCAGTCGGCGAGGTAGCGGCCGGACACGCCGGCCAGCCTCGGGTGCACCGCCGCGTAGCACGTGGTCGCCGCAGCCTGCACGCGAGAAGAGAGGGCGTCAGCAAGGAGAAGCGAGCGGCGCATGAACTCTGAAAAAGCAGGCAAAGCCTTGCCCTCCGGCGCGGCGCCGGCAGGCGGGGCTGGGCGCAGAACAGAGACGTATGCATGGCTCGGGGCCTGCCCGACACATGGAGCTAGCAAGGGCCGGGTTTAATTAGAGGGGACGTGTGGTGGGCGGCACCGTAGATTAATCACCTGGGGGATGGTCTTGAGCAGCTTGGAGAGCAGCACGAAGACGAGATCTGTGATGAGGCCCTCTCGGTCGCGGTTGAGGCGCGTCCTCACGATGCCCGGGTGCACGCAGTTCACCGTCACGTCCGCGCCCATCTCCTGAAAAACCACAAGGCCCAAACGGAAGACAAAATTAACCTCTGAAGGACAGTTAGTCGAGTTGAAATGGCAAAAGGAGAGGAAAGCAACGGACCTGGAGGCGGGCGGCGAGCTCCTTGGTGTGCAGCACATTGGCGAGCTTCGACATCGCGTAGGCCTGCGTTGCGTCGTAGGGTCTGGACGCACGTACGTGCACATGCACATGCCAATGTTAATTACTAGCGGCGGCGGCTAAACAATGGCCAAACAATCAGCGTTAGGTGAAGGACTGATGAAAGATGCGATGCTTACATCTTGCGGCGGGTGACGAGCTGAAGGTAGTCGGCCCAGTCGCCGGAGAACCAGCCGTGCACGCTGGACGACACGTTCACGATGCGGCCCTGCACCCCCGTGGCCGCCGCAGTCTCCGCCATCTTTCCCAGCAAGAGCTTCGTCAGCAGGAAATGGCCGAGGTAGTTGGTGGCGAAGGTCATCTCGACGCCGTCCTCGGACAGCGCGAGCTGGCCGTGCGAGAACTTGCCGGCGTTGTTGATGAGGAGGTGGAGGGGCAGGCCGAGGGAGATGAAGCGGCGAGCGAAGTCCCGGACGGAGGCGAGCGAGCTGAGGTCGAGGTGCAGCACGAGGACGTCGGCGCCGGGGCACTCGCCAAGGATGCGCGCGCGCATGTCCTCGGCCGCCTTCACGCTCCGCGCCGGGATGACGACCCTCGCCCCGCGCTTGGCCAGAACCCGCGCCGTCTCCGCCCCGATCCCCGACGTGGCGCCGGTGATGATGGCGGTGAGCGAGGCGAGGTCCGGGCAGGCGGCCGTGACCTCCTCGGCGGTGGACTTGGAGCCGAACCCGCTGGCGCCCGGGGAGCCCAGCAGGTACCTGGCCGCCTGCAGCATCGTCGGCCTCCGCGCAGGGGAGGTCACGGCCGGCCACCACGTCCGCACCGCACGTCTATCGTCCTGATGGACGCTCGGCACGCCCGCGGGGCTAGCTCGCTAGCTTGGCAGAGAGGAGAGCTAGGCGATGGGGAGGAGCTGAGGAAGTTATGGCGCCCGCCCACATTTATACAAAGCTCGGGGACCTCGCCCGCGCCGGGACAGGACCGGGGCGATCGAAAAAATAATCTACCACTACGGGAAGTACACTGCGGAAAGGCAAGGGGACGACGGGGCGCATTGACCGTGCGAATCAAGGAGCGACCCACCTCGGTCGGGAGGACGGAAAAACTAGGCAACGTCCGTGCGCGCGTGGCCGGCGACTGCCATCGCGGCCGATCGGCGCTGCCCAGCTAGCCGCGACAGCAGGCATCGTTGGCCTCGCTGCCGTTCGTGGCATTATTGCTGTCGAATTTCATTTGAGTTGACGGCAGAGGTCGCTAGCAGACCTGCATCCTGCCGGTGCCGGGACAAACCAACCAAGCCAGGATGTCCAGTCGTAATGGCGGAGAGTGGATAAGGGCGCAGGCACATCGACCGGTCGTGCATTGCATAGCACCACCTCACTCGTCGTTAGGTCTGTGTGGTCGGTGGGTCTCGGCTTATAGCTGACTATTTGTTCTTGAATCTTAACTTCTCAAATTTGTTCTTGAATTTAACTTCTCAAAAAATTGGTCGGTGGGTCTCGGCTTATGCATATTATGTATGGCGTTGGACACGGCTATTGTGATCCCGAGATAACAAACAGTAAAATTAAAAAAAAAATGTGAAATTTTGTGTGAAACATTAACAAATGTTTTGATGGCTTGCAAAATTTCATCACCAGATCCAGATGGCATCCGTGGAAAATGTGGCCAAAAAACAGAATGGATGCTGCAAAATATTAATTTCAAACTCATTTTGGAGCATCGATTTGTTTTGCTACGTCTTCATTGATGTCATCTGGTGATGAAATTTTGCAATCTATCAAAACATTTGTCAATGTTTCACACACAAAAAAAAACTTTTTTGTAATTTTACTATTCACCCGAGCACATGAACACGGGATTGGAATAGCACTTTTGCTTGGCTCTCTCATTTTGAGGGAAAGAGAAATCTTTCAACAGTTAATTCCTCAATTTTTGAGGAGTTATAGGTTTGAGGCTTCGTTAGGTTTTAACTCCACAAAATATGCCAATCTGAGAGTTTGGCCAGAGATGCTCTTAATTCTAAAAGAAGAAGAAAAGACACATGACGATCTTAATTCTGCAAAAGACACGGTTGGTTCCACGGTCACGAAAACCAGAATGTACCATAATGTTTACATGCATTGTTTTTTCTATTGTTGCCTCTTTGGTTAAAAAATAACTACAAAACCATATTTTGCTGGAATTTTGTATAGAAATTTTGAAGAATTCTACTTGTTAGTATCTCTTTACATAGATTTTATTATTTGGTTTGTCGATCTAAAAAACAAATTTCTCTTTCTGTGTGAGGTGATGTTCTCATCGATAGCAAGACATCCATCACGATTTCATTAATATCGAAGTTTCACGACTTTTGTATTCAGTAGTGTAGTACTGTAGTTTGATTGTTTAAAATACCATGCTTTGTAGTAAGTCTTTATGGATTTTATTTTATTTTGCTTTTCTTGTTTGGCGCAACTATAAGATTCTAGTTTTTTTTTCAATTTCCTGTGAGATGCAGTGAGGCATGAGACCTCCAAATCCTCATGTCCTATTATGTGCTTTAAGAAATATATTTGGTGTAGGTAGCTTCACACACTTGTGTCTCTCCAACACCTTGGTGTTGTCTACACCAACAAAAACGGGTTCCCAATACAAGTTTAAGATACCAACCTAGCATTTTCCAAATATGAGTGATGAACTATAAATGCATTTTTCACATATCCTATTAGAACCAAGAGATATTGAGTTTAAGACCGAATGGCACACTTAAAAGTATAAATTATACTCCCGCCGTCTTAAAATAAGTGCCTCAACTTTGTACCGACTTTAGTGCAACTAGCAAAAGGGCCCATGCGTTGCAACGGGAGAAAAGAATACCACGCACTTTTAATTGACAAAAATGGTCTATAATTTGAGTATTTGTAGTTACGGCCCAAACAAAGATGATCTTTGCCTACACAAGCGCAAGTTCAAGATTTCACATGTCTTCTATTTAAACACGGCTTGCATGTAGATTTAATATGTAAACATCAAATTCTTTTTTTTTGCGGGGTAAAGAAACATCAATTTCGTCAACCCTTATTCTGTTGAGATGTTTATCCACAATCCGGATCAATAACGATATGAAAGAAAGACAGATATCGAGGGTTTTCTATAAAATAGCATGACAACCTAAGAATACATATTTTTTTATTAGTAGGTATATAAGTTATACTAAACATAATACGCTTATTTTGGGACGGAAGGAGTACTAGACTAACTTTTTGGATTAGTTTGAATTGCTTATCACAGGGCCAGCTACGGGCCTGTTTGGATACTCTAACTTAGTTAGAGGTTAGAGTTAGTTTCTAACTTCATGACTAAGGGGTTGTTTGGTTTGTGACTAACTTTGCCGAAGATTGCCGCACCTAAGGTTAGGCAAGTTTGACCAACTTAGTTGAGTGTTTGGTTCAAGCCACACCTTAGGCAAGCCACTTTTGGGCCCCACATGGCATACACACAAAAAGTGTGGCAAAATTCCCTTAGACTTGCCAACTTGTGACTCTCATTTTGATGAAATAATCTTAGACAAGCTTGGCAAAAATGTGTGACAAAGTGTGGCAATGCTAGGCCTAGAACCAAACAATCCCTAACCTTGAACTAATTCTAGCCAAAAAGGTGTTTGGATGACAGGGTTAGATTGACAATATATGCACATGATGAAGAAAGAAAAGTGATATTTTAGTGGGCCTCATAAAAACTAGCTCCAATTAGCATCATTTGGCTGGCGGGATAAAGAGAGAAAAGTGATTTTTCAGTGGGCCCCATAAGAACTAGCTCCAATTAACTCTTTTGCGTTTTTTTGGAGGGTTAGATGCAACTAGTTTCAATTTAACCCTCATGTTTGAATAATTTAGGGCTATTTGAGCCCAATTAGGTCAAACTAACCCATGATCCAGGGCCTACGTACGATGCAGCAAAGCTAGCAAGTCGATCGCTGAACAAAAAGCTTGTGGCAGGCAAGCTAGCGATCGAGTGAAGGAGGACGCAGGGCGTAGAGCCAGCCGCCTGCAGTGCCATCCATCACTCCATGGTTAGGCTGTGTGGCCTGTGGCCTGTGGGCATGCCCTGCGCCCAGCTGCCCGTGCCACAGTGGTGCATGCATGCAGACATGCGCTCGATGGATCGATGGATCGCCATTAGGCCAATTTCATCGCGCGACTCTAAACGGACGTCCGTTTTGTTCTGTTTTTGTCCTTTTGAGTAGGGATTTGGGGTCGTGTCCGGGCCTGTCCTGGGATGCGGTGGCCGTGCGCCCAACGCGCGGCCGCATCCTTTTGCCCCATCCTATTCGTCAGGGCCAAGAATTGCCCAAATTTACATTAAAACTAGTTTCGAACCCAAATATTTGTATGAAAATTAAAATAGTTTTACAACCCAATTGAAATTGTCTTGACTGAACATAAAATGGACAAATACATCTATTGGTTGCCAACGTGATCCCACACGTGCTCAACCAAGTCATTTTGAAGATTCACATGAGTGTGCCAATCACGCATCTCACGGTGGAATTGGGCAAACTGTTCAAATATGGCCGGGTCTTGATGCAGGGGCTCAATATTTTCACCTTGATAATCAAATCCTTGGTCGAAGATACTCTCATCACGCTCGTCCTCGACGATCATGTTGTGCATGATCACACAAGCAGTCATCACCTCCCAAAGCTTCCTTTCATCCCATGACAGTGCAGGGTTTCGAACGATACCCCACCGGGATTGAAGGACACCAAAAGCACGTTCCACATCCTTTCTAACACTCTCTTGCATTTGGGCAAATCTCTTTCTATTCTCACCTTGGGGTTTCGAGATTGTCTTCACAAAAGTTGACCACTGAGAATATATACCATCTGCTAGATAGTATCCCATGTTGTAATGGTGGTCGTTGATCTCAAAGTTGACAGGTGGGGAGCGGCCTTCTGTAAGCCTCGCGAAGACTGGAGAATGCTGCAGCACGTTGATATCATTGTGAGAACCTGCCATGCCGAAGAAAAAATGCCATATCCAAAGATCTTGTGATGCCACCGCTTCTAATATGACAGTGCACCCGTTAACATGCCCCTTCTACTGGCCCTGCCAAGCAAATGGACAGTTCTTCCACTCCCAGTGCATACAATCTATGCTGTCAAGCATACCTGGAAAGCCTCTAGCTGCGTTGGTCGCCAACAATCTCTCTGTATCAGCGGCAGTTGGCTGCCTCACGTACTCTGGGCCAAAGACCTCGATCACAGCCTGGCAAAACTTATACATTGACATCAGACATGTTGTCTCACTCATACGCACATACTCATCCACCAGATCGCCTGGAATTCCATAGGCAAGCATGCGGATGGCTGCTGTGCATTTCTGGTAGGAGGAGAATCCAAGCTTGCCAAGGGCATCCGTCTTGCACTCGAAGTATGGGTCATGAGCAACCACTCCCTCTCGGATACGATTGAACACATGCCTGGCCATACGAAAACGGCGACGAAATTTATCCGGCCTGAAGAGCGGGGTGTTGGCAAAGTAATCTGCATAGAGCAGGGCGTGGCCTCTCTCCCTGTTGCGGTTCAGGTTGGGAGCACGGCCAGGGACTGACCCTCCTGTACCGAGGAAGCTGCCATTGAATATGGTCGTGAACGACCAGTGCAGCCACCACAAGATCGTCATCATCCAACGACGAATCGTCCGATGAACAAAGGAAGTGATGGTAGAAAAACTCGTCTCCACTGTCCATACCTTTGTTGGCAAAAGGTCGAACACCTTGCGCTCGTGGTGGCGAAGAGGCCGCGATGATCACCTCGACACAGCAGGGTGGTTGCCGGCCGGCTACAGGCCGCTCTGGAGCTCGTCGGAATCTGCCTCGGCCGCCATGGTACGTCGTCGGCAGTCGTGTCCCCTCTGCCACCGGCAAGGACGGCGAGGGCCAAACCTCCTCCGATCGACGACCAAAACTACGGCGGAAGCGCGGGCGTGGTGGCGGCCATGTCGAGACGTGGTTTGGTACGGACGGCGGGGGGGCTGCGCGGTGAGGAGGCGGCCGGAGAATAGCGGCGGCGCCGGCGGCGGGGCGGGGCGGAGAGAGAGGGTGAAGCGTTGGGAGCGGAGGGACTGCTAATGTCCCCGACAGGCGGGCCACGGGGGGGACAAGGGCGTGCATCGAGGCCGTCCGCGCACGTCCGTTTCACCCCAAACCGAGCGCAAGTTTGGGCCAAGGATGGGTCGAAAGCGGACGGAATCCGGACATTTGTCCGTTTGCGCCCGCACGCTGGGCCGTCTCGTTTGTCTCTTTTACCCTAAACAGACGGGGACGGACAGGATAGGGTCGCGCGGTGAAGTTGGCCTTAAAGTAGCTTAGCCCTAGCCAGGCATAGCTCTCCGCGATTCGTATGCACCAAGGTCAACCGCCCTGTACTCCCGTACTCGGATGGATACGCACGCTGCTCTAGTGTGGATGGATCTCCTTGGCGGAACGCACGTAAATCTGCCTGCGGCTCGCTGCATGCTGCCGCGCTGTTGGGATCGACCGAGACAGGCGTCGCAGCAGGTCGCACCCCCTGCTCGCGATTCATGGTGGCTGGTGTAGGGAGTGCGGCCGCTCTGCTCCTCGGCTCGTGCCATCCCCTGCTCGGCTACGTTCGATCAGGTGCCCAGATTTCGGGAGGAGCGCGTGCCCATGCATGCGCCTGTGGCGCTCGTGTGCTGGATGAGACGAGACGCCGGCACGCACGGGGGCACACAGGCAGCCTAGGAGTACTGCGTAACGTACGTAGGCGTACTTGACATGCACGGTCTCCATCAATGGCCGAGCCAAGCACTCGCACCAGTCGTGCGTAGTGGGAGAGTACATTGTGTCCCCAGAACTATGCGCGCGTGTCATGGACAAAGGTGGCCGTCCGGTCTCGATCCATCACGTCGGTCGCAAAGTGCAGCAGATGCTCTTCGAGACTCCTGGCTAAACTAGAGAATTAGACATAGAGCCAGCACGGCCTGCCTCTGCGTATGCTTGAGATCTGATCTGATCTGATCTGATCGAAGTCGAAGCTCCCAACTTGCATGCTCAAACAGAGAAACAAGAGGATCCGACGATCAAACATGCATGCTCTGTAGTACCTGCGCACCTACTCACTGTTTACCTGTCCACTCTAGATCTTCTAGCCCATCCTTTTCTGCAGTTAAAACTCCTCGTACATCGCGACGATCCTACAGTAGTAGCTAGCTTTTTCAGACTATTCACTGCTCAACCACTGCCGCCGCGCTAGTAAATCCAACCTTTAATATCGCGACGATCCTACAGTAGCTAGCTTTTTCTGTAGCTACTTAGGGCATGTTTGGTTCTCAGTTTAGGATTGCCACGTTTAATCTTAGTCATGCCATAACATATTGCTCATGTTTTTAGTTCATTGACATACTTGTTGCATGTCACACTTCTCTAGTTATATGATCCACGTGTCATAGAGTCAATTTCTGATTAAATCTTGTCACATTTGTGATCGTTATTTTGTTAGCCATATTTTTTATGACAGCCACACTTTGTCTAAGGCTAGTTGTGGCAATGTTAGATGGGTGTTTGCTTCTAACTATACCTAAGGCAAGAATTTTTTTATGAGTAGTGAACCCCACATGTTATAGACGTAAAAAGTATGGCAAGATTCTTTTAGTCAAGCCAAAGTGTGGCTAACAATTTGAGGGGTTGTTTGGTTCCCAGCCACACCTTGCCACACTTTGCCACAACTAACATTAGGCAAGTTTGACTAAATTAGGTAAGTGTTTGGTTCTAGCCACACCTAAGGCAAGGATTTTTTTATGAGCAATGAACCCCACATGTCATAGACACAAAAAGTATAATAAAATTTCCTTAGGCAAGCCAAAGTGTGGCTAACAATTTGAGCAACTCAACTAAGACAAATGTGGCAAGTGTGACAAAAATCATGTGGCAATATATGACAAAGGTAGTCACAATCCAAACAGCCACCGAACAACTCAAGTTAGACAAGTGTGACAAAAATAATATGACAACATAAGACAAACATAATCACAGTCCAAACAAATCTTCAAAATAGCGAGGCCAAACGTTAAGGTGCGTACCTAATCAGCAGGGTCTGTCCAAGGGCGCATCGGTCTGCACCATCCCATGGATCAACTTGTGAACAGAGCAGCAGGAGAATAATAACTACGGCAGGCCTGGTCGACGCTGTGCTGACATGATCAAAGCAGGGATCGTGGCAGCAGATTAATCAATCAATGCTATGCTATGCTTGTTAAGAAGAGACAGACAGGTTTCGACACGGGCATTAAATTGAAAGCGAGACAACGACAATCGAGGGAAGGAAAGAGGACCGGGTCGGATGCATGAGAGCAGGCCGGTGAAGTGATGCGCCTGCTTTCACTAGGTAGAGTAAGAAAAATCTACACTGCCTTAAGATGCTTTCGCCGGTGCACCCGCCGGAGGGGTTGAAGAGGGGCCAGCGGAGCGGAGCACGTTGACTAATGCCCTGAAGAGAGCGAGATGGAAGAAGTGCTACCGGTCAAAGAGCAACATGCATGCACGTGAGGGTGTAGGCGTCAAGATTTGCTAATGGATTGAGACTGATCCATGCCCGTTTCGGGCGGAACACAAGTACGTACATGTCCATCGACCGCTCACACACCGCCCAAATGCCATGTTCCCGTACGTTTTCCCGCGTGCTTTATTAGTGATCGATCGATGAGTGACCCCGCATGGCACATGCACGATCTACGATAAAAGCAATGCACTATCAGGCAGATAAATACGTAATATAGGAGAACTGTGTGGAGCTTTACGACGTGATAAGTAATTATCGTCTCAATTCTCACCATATGCATGTGTGATGGTAATAGCAGGTGGTCAATAGTCCATTCCTTGGGACGCTCAACATATGCAGGTGCATGGACCTCAGTGACACTTGTTTTTGTTTAGTGAGCGTACGTGCACTACCCCTCTAAACTAATCGTCAGGACATGATGTCGCCCACGGCTTGGACACGGCACGGCGGACGAAAAGTCTGGTGACGTCGCCTCACCACGTACCATGTGACCATGTCCCATCTATCTCCTCGACCGTGCGTGCTTGGGTACTCGTGCCTTTTCTTGGGATGCGGACATGAGCGGACGAGAGGAAGAAGGCCGTAGGAGTAGGACCCAACACCATGAAGGAGAGGTTCCATCCTGCCTGCCTGCTGCCTATCCCCGCCCTTCCGCTCCGGCCCCGGCCCCGGCTTTCGGCCGGGGACGTCGCCGCCTTGCCGCCGTGTGCCATGCATGCACCATGCGTACGTACCGTTCGTGTGCTAGCTCGCTGTTGTCGCACAGCGCGAACAGGCACATGCATGCAGCCTATGTCCATCGGTCTATCGCCGTCCATCTTCTTTACGCTGTTGCGTCTGCATGCACGGGCGTCGTCCTCGACATGCATGGCACGGCCACCTTGTCGGCATGGCGCGTCGCAGTTTTCGCACGAGGGGTTTCACCCACTGTTTGTAACCCTGCGCGGTCTGATGCGTCGCTTCGTCGATCACCTGCAGTGCCTTCTCTGCCCATGCACGGGTGCAGTGCGCCCATGCAGGTTTACCTTCCATAGTCGAGACACACAGTACGCACTCATGCAACGCTGCAGCTTCTACTGAGTGCACACCTACGTAAGCTTTGCAGTTTGCAGTAGAGTAGCTGGGCGTTTGACGTTTCTCGTCATGGATATTTCGCGACTAACCTGTGCGCCTTTGTAAACCAACCTACATGTACAGTTTAGTTTGGAGATGTATACTTCCAGAAAACAAAAGCGGTCAATGTGAAATCAGGTGTGTGCTACTCGTATTCGAGGCTTAGGTTGATCAAATACACTTGGATAATCAACCACGTACTGAGATAGTAGCATTTGCAGGGATTATATGTGCATCAATGCATCATGACCGACTGTTGATCCTTGCCCACGACAAAGAAAGAACACGGTGCGTGCGTGCATGGAACCAGGTAAGGTATTACATGCATACTTTGAAGCGCACTTGTCAAATCAAGAGCGGTGATCTCCATGCCCTTGTCGTCTTCGCTTGGACTCGCACACAGTTAAACAACTGCTCCTGTGTTTGGGATTACTTGAACACATCGAACTACTAGATCCTAGTTGTAGCATCATGTTACATTCGTCATTCGAGAATGAATAGTGAAAGTCGCCTCTACTCTGGTCAAAGGAGCAAAGTTCTTGAGATTCTTTCAATCAAGAGATCCCCATGCACTTGACACCTACAGAGTAGTAGCTCTCTAGATCAAGTAAATTATTGACCATGCCTTGACAAAACGGGTAAGGTTTCACAAGGTACCTAAGAGCATGGTTAATAATATAGCCAATTACCGGCTATCTGCAGCTGCCATGTCATCTAAAATTATTATGTGTAGAGCGGAAGGGGGCTCTTCCGGTAGCGCCTGCATGATTCGTTTAAGCGTGAAAGCACATTGTGCCCTACGATATGCACATCATCCATGAACGCAATATAAAGTCATTGTCTATTGAAGGTACACCATCCAGACCACCGTCACTAAGTTTGTGGCGTGCTTGGTTGGCTAGAGGCAATGTGACTATTACACGCTGCAACCGTAGAGATCGTAAATTTTGCTTCTTCGTGCTCAACTTGTTGATTGAATCATTCATTCACTCAATGTTGCTCTACACATTATGTATCCCGTACACGCTGTCATGATGTACCACATGATAGAGGGACAACCATGTACGTATATACACTGTTGGATAAAACTGAGGAGGCAGTATGCGTGGGATGACATGATCCGTTCATGCAAAACTGGTTAAACATCCGGTAAATCTCGTTGAATTTGAACTATTTCTTGTTGAAACTATTGTTATACTAGACTTACTTACATGCTATGTATGGATGATTTGTGTTATTTTCTACCCAAACTTTGAGAAATTTCGTGGTGTTTGATGAGTTTCATTCGGGAGACAATTTATAGGTCAGTGTAGGAGATGCCCTAAGTAGTCTGCTGAAGATGAAGATTATACGAGAGTTTTGAACACATACAATGGCCGATATCTCTAAAAGCAACTGAGGCATTGGTGTACCTTGTAGGTCAGCGTAGGGAACTGTCTGCATAATGATCAATTTTCTAACCTTTTCTTTTGTTCCATAGCCCTTGTCTTGATGTGAATATGTCAAACTAAGATACCCACCCAACCATGCACAGCTAGTACTAGTATTCATTAGCTTAATTCGATCTGTTGCATGTATCCGGTGCGTTTTTTATTACAACAACTGACATGAAACTTATCTAGTTGCCTCATCAGGTTGATTACCTACACCAACTCTAAATTTCGGCCATGCTCAACCTTACAAAAGAAACCCACCTTGTTTCTCGCCCACCAACTGTTTGACCACTCCTTGATCATTTACTGGAATTTTTTCAATGGAAACTTGATCACTTGTTAGTTTACATTGATCATTGTTCACATCAAGGATTCATTTGGTAGTCTCTGCATCTGCAAAATCTTTGTTGTATACCTGTGTTACAAGTAGCACACATGTTGGTTGTGCCTGTATGAATAAGTTGGACATGGCAAATCCTAGCTAACCTGTGAGCTCTTGCTGTACCCAAACCAATCACACATGCTAATCAGTTGTCTCATGCTGCCACTTGGGAGGTGTCAAGCTTATGATCACAAGATATAGTTCTTGTTTCTATCAGTTTGGATTATTGGTTAGTTAGTATATACTACTAACGCTGCATATATTCAACTACTTATTCATCACCAAACCTCATATCATGCTCTTGCAAGTACGCAACTGCCATGTGGCCTGACTATTTGTTTATCTCTGCTATTGACTGATCACTGATTGCTTAATTAGTGGCCTGATGTATCTAACCTAAAAAATATTGCTGCTGCCAGTTGGAATCATCGCCTCTCTCTCGTGCGCCTGTCCTGATTATGATCTGATCAATTTTGTCTTGTCTTCTGCCCTCTGAGATGCCAAAAAGCAAACACGACTTATGTGTGTGTTAACAGTACCAATCGGAAATCATATCTACCTCTAAAAAATATATAAAAGTGTTTTGATCATTAAAATAGTGATCTAAATGCTCTTATATTTTCTTTACAGAGGGAGTACTTTGCAAATTGCGAGACCTTTCATTGGCTTTGTTTTACTTGGTGCATATTGAGTATACACTATGTTCTGTCAGGAAGTAGTGGTTTGCTACTGATTCTACATGGCCTATCATTTGGCCATGCAAAATGATATTATGCACCAAGATTCCCGTGTCGCTTTACCAGAAAATCGCCCATTTGGTCAGCATATACATATAGTTAAACGCCTATTTACCCGGCCTATGTATTTGGGAGACGATCGATGCACTAGCTAGAGTGGTTTAATTTCTACAGTGTCTGACTGAAACTGAAGAACGGTCAAGATTTTTGACTATAGGTACTCCTACCCTGCGGCATTTGTTAATCTATCTAAGTAGGGGGCTCGTATATATTTATCAGTTTGGATTCAGTTCAGATCAGTGCACGGCAGGAGATGGAGCACCCTATGCAGCTTGCCTGGTTGTCCGTGGCGTTAGGTTGGGAAGGCGCGTGAGAGGCCATTGTTTATTATTCACAAGCCATCGGATTAATTATATGGTTAACCCCTGTCACACAAACCTAATATTCCATGCGTGAAGCATTGTGCCTTCACGAGTCCAACCTCCCAGATCAAAAGTCCACGAGTCTATCCCATTGACTCAAGGATGGCAAGGGGTAGGGTATGGACAGAGTAGAGCAATATCATATCCATACCCGTATAGTTAATGGGTACAAAATTCTACCCATACCCATACCCATGGGTACGAAACTTTAACCATATCCATATTGGACGGGTACCCGTACCCATTGGGTACCCAGCGGGTAGAACAAATAGGACACAAGTTGTTCACAATTTTACACTCATCGATAGCACACTTGACAAAAAAATCAATTATCTCAGCTCAATAACAGGTACATGAGTAAATGACCACTATAAAAATTTAGAAATCACAACATACGCATAATAGGAGTAGCCGAGTCACACGACAAATTAATAATTAATCGACGAAAACTTAACATTAGTTCACAAGCGGGTAGAGTATGGGTATACCCGCGGGTACGAGGTTATACCCGTACCCTATCCATGACTTAATGGGTAGGGTTTGGGTACTACCCACGGGTATAAAAATGTGCCCATACCCTGCCCATGCGGGTACGGTACCCATGGGTAAAATTGCCATCCTTACATTGACTACTGATTACTACTACAAGGATTGCTTGTTTGACCACTGATTAAAGGTGCATGGCCCAAGGAGAGCATGTACACTAGTGCACCGTCAAAGATGAAAGTGCCCTTCTCCATCCGACCTCATATGCACCCTTGTGAATGGTAAAATAAAAAAGTAAAAAAAAGGTCAAAAAAATCTGATTTTTTTAGACGTACTTTGATGCATTCTGAACATGCGTTCAAAATTTCATGAGGAAAAAACATTCCAAAAATGCTACATAAAAAAAATTACACTCCAAAAAGTCTCTTTCTCAAGAGTATCAATTTTGTTCTTTTACGGCCAAATTTTTTGGAATGTTGTTTCTTGATGAAATTTTGCATGCGTGTTCATAATTCGTCAAAGTTTGTCTTCAAAAAATTTCAGATTTTTAACTATTTTTTGATTTATACTATTCATGGGGGTGCATATGAGCTCAGGTGTAGAAACTTCATGTCCCGTCAAAGAACTCCTTTTTTGTCAATAGTAGTTTTGTGTCAGAGTAATCAGACAAAATTATTTCTTGAAATAGACTTTTGTCCCGCTTTATATATAAAGCAATCAACATATCCAAACAGCAAGTCAAGTGCTGCACCGAAAATAAGACAATTTACTGGGGCAACAACACAAACACAAGCTCAGTCCAATAGAAACTTAGGTTGGGTTGGCGGAGGGATGAGTGGAGCTTCTGTATGACATGTACTGGTGTTTCATTAGTCCCTTGATCGGATACCCGAAGCTCGCTTTGAGGAAGCAGTGCCATTTGGTTCTTCCTTCGGCCAGAAGCCCAAGAGAAATCATAAAAGAAAGAGGAAAAAAGACCAGCGGGTCGCCACAAGCCCAAGAGGGATCTCCGGCGGAGAGCCAGCCAACGTGCGGCAGCAGTCATCACGCCCACCATGTTTTTCCTTTTTGACGAAGTGCTGCAAAGTAGGGCTTTCATTTATACTTGAAGGGTTGGGCATGCTTTACTGCGCTGTTGAAGTTGTTGTGTTCCTTCATTATTGTTGGGTTTCTTCAGAAAATTACCTTTTTGATAAGTAAAACCTTTTAAGTTTGATAAAATTTGTAAAAGAAAATATCAAAATCCATAATATCAAATCGATATTTTTAAATTCATCATGAAATGAATTTCCATATTTTTTTGTTTAATATTGTGGATGTCGGTATTTTTGTTCTCAACTTGGTCAAAGTTAAAGAAATTTGACTTTCTATAAAACTAATACCCCTTATATTTTGACCCATGGAATATTTAATTTGGCGAATGGAGAGATGATAGAGTGTGTTTTATTTTTATTTATAATGCGGCTATTTCCTTTTTTTGCGGGGTGAAAGAAATCTCCATTAAGCTCACGGGGGCCTTTCTTTATGTGATTCTGTGTTATCCGCTAACCAACCTATATATATGTGGGGAAATTTCTATGTCGGTGGTCGCATGTATTACTATATATATTGGTGCTACAATATCACATGGTGGTGCTTCTTTTTTCAGCTGGTGGGAGGGTGCGCGGGATTGATATGTTTTTATAGGCCGGTTGTTGTTGATTGATTTGAAAAATCATTGGCCCGGTCAAAGTCGTAAACCAAATCCAAAATTAAATATCTCAATTGAACGAAAGAGTTTCAAAACTAAGGAACACAATGAATTAAAAGAATTGAATGGAAGAGCTTGTTGACGCGGTCAAACTAGGTTGGCCCGATTCTAAATTGTATACCTTAACTAACTGTAAGGACTTAAAAGTTAGAAAACATAATGTATAGTATTTAAGTATTGAATGAGAGTGCTTTGAGAAATTGTTGACCAGATCAAAATTAGGTGACCTAATTCTAATTGAAGATCTCAACTGAATATGGGCTCTTTAAAACTAGAGAGCTTAGTGTTATAGAGTATTAGGGAAGGAACAGAGATACATGAGCGTAACTAGAAAATATAGGCCATGCAGGCAGAATCGGACACGATTGAACTGGAAAAGGTGTTGCTCTTCAGTTCTCCGCCGACGGGCATGACAGTATGATTGTAGAGGGAAGAGGGTGTTTCCTTTTAGTTCTTCTTTGTCTCTATTGATCACAAGTGCTGTGCAGCTGCAGGAGTGTAGAACTGTCTGTAGAGGGCCCACGTTGCTTATGTCTGAAGTGTGATACAGTACTACAACTAAAATACGCCTTTTCCCATGCTTTTGCTTCGGAAAGGAAAAAGAGGAACACCATTAGAAGACTGAAACAGGATGATGGTTCATGGATAAATAATGCAGACCAACTGAGGCAACACGTTGCAAAATACTTTTTTAGTATCTCCTCTTCGGCTACTGGACAAAATTATGAACAAGTTCTTCATGCAGTTCAGCCTAGAGTTTTAGCACAAATGAATAACATCCTCTGTTCAGAGTACACAGAAGAAGTTAAAAAATGCTCTAGCAAGCATTGGAGACCTGAAAGCACCAGGACCTGATGGCATGCCGGCAGTGTTTTCTTAAAAGATTTTGGAATACTGTTGGTAATCAGCTAGAAATGAAGTACTCAAAGTACTAAATGGAGGAGAAATGCCAGATGGCTGGAACAACACAATGATAGTACCCATCCCAAAGACTACAACACTGGAAGAGTTGAAGGATCTGCGACCAATAAGCCTATGCAATGTGCTTTACAAACTAATCTCCAAGGTAATTACAAATAGGCTTAAATTAATCCTTCCTGATATTATCTCGGCAAATCAAAGCGCTTTCGTTCCAGGATGGTTGATATCTGACAATATTCTTCTAGCCTATGAGCTGACACATTTCCTGTAGAGAAAATGAAGTGGAAGGAAATGATATGCAACAATTAAATTAGACATGAGTAAAGCATATGACCGGGTGGAGTGGAAATTCTTGCAAGGAATGATGCTGCGACTGGGTTTCAATCGAAGATGGACCGAGCTCGTGATGAAATGCGTCACTACCGTCAGATATCAAGTAAAGGTGAATGGGAATGTAACAGAGACCATCATTCCAGAGCGCAGGCTTCGCCAAGGTGATCCCTTGTCCCCGTACTTTTTCCTAATTTGTGCCGAGGGTTTCTCGGCCTTGTTACATGAAGCTGAATGAAATGGAAGATTAAAAGGAATAAAAATTTGTAATAATGCCCCAAGTGTAAGCCATTTATTGTTTGCAGATGATTCACTCCTCCTCATCGTAGCAGATAGAAATAGTGTGCAGGAAGTGAACACAATATTAAGCAATTATGAAGCATGCTCAGGTCAAGTGGTAGGAGAAGGCCAATTTGGCTCCCGGGCTCAGCTGCACCCGCTCCGACGAACAAAATCAAAACAAATACTAGAAAAATTCAAAAGATTCCATTTTTTGTGTGGTAGATAATTTGATGCGTGAGGTTCGATGCAAATTTCAACTCGTTTGGACATTTGAACAGCTTTCTGCAAAAAAGACAAAATCGAGGTTTGTAAAAAAGTTTATTGTTCACGAACTGTTTTGACCCAATTTGTCTTTTTTTTCGAGAGCTGCTCAGATATCCAAATGAGTTGAAATTTGAAGAGGACCTCACACATTAAATTATCTAGCACACAAAAAAAATCGGATTTTTTGAATTTTTCTAGTATTTGTTTTTGATTTTTTTCTGAGCAGGAGCATCTGAGCCCGGGCTCAGATGCGGAAAAATCAGCTATCATGTTTAGCAAAAATACAAAAGTTGAAGATAAAGATGACCTGATGAAGCAGCTGAACATTGCAAAGGATGGCTTCTCAGGGAAATATTTTGGACTGCCGGTGTACATCGGTAAATCTAAAGCAAAGGCATTTCAATACTTGAAGGAGAAAGTGTGGAAGATATTGCAGGGATGGAAAGAGAAGTTGCTCTCTAAAGCAGGAAAGGAGATCCTAATCAAGGCGGTTGCGCAGGCCATACATGTTTATGCCATGGCATGTTTTGATCTTACTAAATCATTGTGTGATGAGATCAGCTCGATGATAGGGCAATACTGGTGGAGTAATATGGACAAAGAGAACAAGATACATTGGGTGAGTTGGGAAAATAGGACAAAGCCAAAGAAAGATGGCGGGCTGGGATTCAGAGATCTGCATTCTTTCAACCTCGGCCATGCTAGCAAGGCAAGCCTGGAGAATTTTAAAGAATCTCATGTCCCTATGCGCTGAAATACTGTCAGCTAAGTACTTCCCGGACCAAGATCTCTTAAATGCCGTCCCGGACCAAGATCTCTTAAATGCCGAAGCGAAGAGTGGAATCTCCTATTGCTGGAGAAGCATACTGAAAGGAGTCAAAGTGTTGCAAAATGGTATTATTTGGAGAGTGGGGGATGGGAAGAATATTAACATATGGCCGGATCCTTGGCTCCCAAGAGATAGCTCAAGAAGGGTCAAGTCTACGAGACGAAATCATTTACTCACAAGAGTCGCCGAATTGATTGAATTGATTGACCCAGTTTCGCACTCATGGGATGCACAACTTATTGAGCAGACCTTTAGTGAAGAAGATGCAAATACTATACTCTCAATCCCAATACAGGAGGGAGCAGAAGATATAATAGCATGGCATTTTGATAAAAGGGGGAACTTCTCTGTAAATTCAGCATACCAGGTGGTTCTGGACAGTTAGGGAAGGGAAGCAGATGAGGCATCAACGTCTACAACACACACCCCTGAAGGGAATATTAAGCTACCATTGAAGAAATTATGGGCTTTACTATTACCAAGTAAACTCAAACATCTCATATGGCGTTTTACAAATAATAGCCTTCCACTCAGAGTGAAACTAAAGAGAAGGGGAATTGAGCTTGACACGAGGTGCCCAGTGTGTTACTGGCTAGATGAAGACGGCGGACCCTGTTTTTTGAAATGCAAATTGGTGAAGGCTCTATGGAGGGCTGCGGGGTTGGAAGATACACGGCTACTTTTGGTGAATTGCCCCAATGCTAAATGGGTAATGAATACAAATCCTCCAACTAAATGAAGAAACATGTATAAAGGTATGTGCGTTACTATGGACTTGGTGGCTAGAAAGAAATAAGGCCAACCAAGAACAGAAAATTAGGAGCCTAAATGAAATTTTATTCTCTCATCAACTACTTTTTACAGAATACTGGGAGCACTTCAAAAGGAGAAAAGAGAAGAGGCAAAATAAGATACATGTCTGGTCCCCTCCTCCCAAGGATTTGCGGAAAATAAACTCAGATGGGGCATTCAGAGAATCAACTCATTCCGGCGGATGGGTTTAACCATTAAAAATGAATTTGAGGAAACGCTGGTGATAGGAGCAGGAAATTTAACATTTGTTGTTGATCCCTTGCACGCAGAGGCAGCTGTGATGTTTAATGCAATCCAGGAAGCAGCAAGAATGGGATGTCAAAAGATCATACTGGAGACTGACGCCACTGTTCTAAAGCAAGCAATGACCAGCGAGGCATATGACAACTCAGTACTAGGTGTCTTATTTAAGGACTTGAAATCTGTTATTCAGTACTCGTTCCAGTGTTGTAAAATAGAGATTTGTCCTAGAGTCTGTAATATATCAGCGCACTGTCTTGCTGCGTTTGGTGTGAGTGTGGAAAGGGGAAACTATCAAGTATGGTTTGACCCGCTTCCATCCCATGTAAAAGACCTTGTTGCTGGCGTATGTCCAGTCCGTGTAAGTTAATGGAATGCATTTTGTGTTCCTTAAAAAAAACTCTGCAATGTACATGAGATACAGTTAGTATGTTTTTAGGTTATACTGACATTTAGTGATGAGAATGGAAGCAAGCGACATAAAGAGTTTGTCAAATTGAGTTTCTTTGTTTCTTTTTTTTTATTTTGCTCTTTTAATTTTGTTTATATTTTGGAAACATTCTATATACAATATTTCATTCAATGTAAAAAACGTTCGCGCAACTTTAAAAAATGTTTATATCATAAAAAAATATTCATGAAATTTAAGAAATGTGCATGCATTTAAAAAGAAAGTCATGAAATTTTAAAAATGTTCTCGCATTTCAAAAACTGTTCATGACATTAAAAAAAGTTTAGGAATGTAAAACATATGTCCACTTAAGTTAAAAATATGTTTTTTGTACATTTATAAAATTATAGGTTACAATTAAAAAATGTTCACACATTCGAAAAATATGTTCCTGGCACTAAAAGAAGTTCGAAATTAATATTTAAAATATTTCATTTATATAAATTTGTGGAATTCAGAAAATGTTCATTGCATATTTGAAAGTATTTAATATTTATTAGAAAAGATCTTCAAATAATCATTCAAAAAAAATCATCATGTATTATAAAAATGTTCAAAGCGTAGTCCGGTGCATGTAGCTCCCGCTTGCGCAGGGTCCGGGGAAGGGTCCGATCACTTTGGGCCTATTATACGCAGCCTTTCTCTACATTTCTGTAAGAGGTTGTTTCCGAGACTTGAACCCACGACCTCATGGTCACAGGGCAACAACTTTACCATCGCGACAAGGATATTATGTGCGGATATGAAATATGTATAATGTGTATTAAAAATGTCAACATGTATTTGAAAAAAGAACTGGAAAAATAAAACAAAAATAAATAATCCTAAAATGAAAACTGATCGAAACTATGTAGAAAAACACAGAAAAAAACAAAAAACAAACATGTGGAACCTTCCTAAAATCGGTGGAAGGTTCCATGAACCAGTGGAAAACCTTTGCAAAACTACCAGTACAAGTATTAATTGGGCTAGCCCATCGTACCGTTCGCCTACTGCAAGCCGAAACTCGGTGTCACAATAGGCGAGAAATCGCTCTTGCATGTGCAATCCCTAGCAGTGGCAGTGGGTGCTCGTGGCGGCTGCGCGACCCCCTTTCGGATCGACCTTGGTTCCCTCGTCGATTCAGCAGCAGCGGACCTCGACAGCTAGATCCGGCGATTTGGGCCGATCGATGGCAGGGTAAGTGGATTGGAAGAGGGGGCAGGGGAGCCGAGGTGTGCGTTGCAGGCGGGTTTGCTATGGGAGGCTGTATGGTGGCTTTGGGGATCCAGCCGCTCAAAAAGAAGTGCCAACTACTTAAATTGAGATGGGACGCATGATGCATTAAGGGCATGTACAATGCATAGCCCCAAGGTGATGCCTCGCATGTCATGTAGGATCGGATATGACGTAAAGTAGGTTCGGATAGGGAAGCGGGATCCTCTCCAGGAGGCGGGTGCTTGAACAGAAAAAATGTGGTCCGGTGACAAAATCTGAAAAGGTTGAGTGAAAAGTAGAGATGCATGTGTATTAGACTCTTTATTTTTTATTTTTTAATGAGACCCACTAGTGATAGCTTGCATTGGAGAGAAAAAGTTAATGCAGGTGCCTCAAATTATTTTTTGTCATGGGGCATATGTATCCATATGCCACCATTGTACATGCCCTAATGTATGAGAAATGATTCACACATACCTGGACCGATGACGTCATCGCACGGGACGAAGCGACCTCCAAGAGCAGATCTGAAACCGCCGTTGTCAAGCCAGATCCAACTTAGGGCCTGTTCTGATGTCCTCTAACTTCCCAAAACTTCACAAATTCAGCTTCTCAGAGTAGCTTCTCACTCCAAGCAGCGATGGAAAATCCGTTCGGCTCGATTTGCAGCTTCTCGCGTCACTACAGCCCAGCTAGGTGGGCTATGGCATGTTTGGGCTAGTTGGGCCGACTGGAGGCAGCCCAAAATCGGCCTTGTAGAGGAGTAGCGAGGGAGCACAGTCGAGGGAACGTGGAACGACCAGTTTATCGAGCGTACCGGTTCGACTTGTATGACTTGGCGGTGGCAGTTCGCTTGTAATATCGGCCAGCTCCAGCTTCACAAATCGGTGGAGCTGGGCCAATGCTGCTTCACGATTTTACACTGCGATCGATCCCTGCTTCCTGAAGCTAGCTTCTAGCTGCTTTTTCGTTCGGCTCGTATCTGCTTCAGGATTTTGTGAAGCGTGGAGCAGGAGGAGATCAGAACAGGCCCTTAGTGGGCATATTCCTCACCAGATCCAGCTGTGTGCGTGGGAGAGCGATGCGAATAAACAGGTATCACGGATTAAGCGGTGCGGGGCAGTGCTAGCTGAGCGTCTGATCTTTTGTGGCTCGTATTCGAATTGGAACATGTGCATTTATGTGGGCTATATGGAAATGCAAGAATGATATGATTTTTAACATACAACATATTTTAACCTTCTTGCAGGTCATCTTCAGAGCTACGGCATGGATCCGTACGTGGTTCTTACTTACTGGGTGCAACCAATGGTAGATGGTAGCACAGGCTATATTCAACCGGTTTGGATGACGGTCGCATAACAAGATAGGAGTCTAGGGCCCTAGTCCTTTAATTCATACCGGTTGTGACTTTGCGTTCTTTTATGTCTTTTTGCTCCTTTTGTGAGCTGTAATACTTTGAATACTTCGTACTTCTTTGAGACTTTTAATAATATGACTGCATGCATTGTTCAATTGCAAAGGCTGAGGGCAAGCCTCCTTTTCCAAAAAAAAAAAAAAAAAACCTGAGCGTCTGACCTCGGGGGAGTTCGGAGGAAGAAAATGGGAACTGGGGGCTGGAGAGATAAGGGAGGAGAGAAGAGGCCAGTGAGCGGTACAAAAGGGGGTCGAGTTACGTGCCAAGCACCGGACATGGTTATAAATGATCACAAATAATTAAACATATGAATAATATAAAGAGCACACATAATTGTTCTCCCCGCATGATAGGAACATGCTTACAATATAGAAAATAAAACATAAAAATTGATCCATGAATTGATAACTTCGTCTTCAAGCTAGCAAGACCCATCTCTTCGATACCACATACATTTTGTCCTTGGCATCGTGAATCAGGGTCGCCACCCACACGTGACCGTGACCCTCTGCGCAAAGTTTGGGTTGAAGAACTGCACGAAGATGTCGTCGTCCTTTCTAGGCTTGATGGTATAGTACCGTTCATCCAGAAACTCCATCTGCAAGAAATCGCAAACCGCCTGCTCGTAGTTTGGCGGCTGGATGTTCTTCATCTTGGCCCGAATCAACGAGGAGTTGGGGACAAAGTCATCCACCACATGGACGACATTGTTGTTGGCTACGAATTCTTTTCTTCACATGGGAACTTCTTCTGGAGCTTTTGTGGGAAAGAGAGATTAGCGAGGGAGAGAGTTTGACCTTGTCGAACAACAACGAAGCATGCTTTTTATAGTGCAAAGCATGGAGAAGAGAGAGGGCATTCGGGAATTGAATGTCTTTTAATTTGATTGCAAACCCAACGTGAATATAGAGTGGATTCCCATGTGTGAAAGCATTTCAGACAAAATTTCATTGGTTTCTGTTAAAGAATTTTGACCGGTCACTAGTGGTATCGGTCCGGGAATACACGGCATAAAAATGAAAGTTCCAATGCCACTGATATTTTTTTTGAGACAATATCGCGAAGCTTTATTTAGACCAAAACGATGTTCATAGGTACAAAAAAGAGATCACCGGGGTGCCCTAACCAAACATGGCGACCCACCCCTAACTTTGAACAATGCTTCGCTAGATTGTGAGCCTCGAAATTCGAGCTCCTAAACTCATGCACAAAGCTACATCTACTTAAAAAGCGCTCTGATCTATTATTTCATGTAGAATCGCCCCATAGCTTATCGGGTTCCTTTGCTTAATATCATCTACCACTGTTCTGCAATCCGAAGCTACATGTGCACTCTGTATGTTAAGATCTGCAGCAAGTGCCAATGCTTCCCGAATAGCAAGAGCCTCAACAGTCGGAGGATCAAAACCTCCTTTCACCACTAATGCTGATGCTCCCTGAAAGAATCCATCTTGGTCACGACATATCGTTACTGCTATGCCGCGACTCCGGCTCTGGGGTACTGCAGCGTCGACATTGAACTTGAACATTCCGTCCGGAGGTTTGAGCCACTGGTTCGGTCTGCTTTGTCGCCTCTCTGGAGGCTTGCTTCCTGTCTCCTCAAGTGTGTCAAGATCCCTCAGATAGGCTTTAATAAACTGATGTGTGGAGTCTGGACTTTCAAAGATACCTTCATATATTGCCTTACGTCTCGCCTTCCATACCGACCAGAGAGTTACAACCAAAGGCACAAACTCCCTTTGTGGCAGTTGATCGTGCATTGCAAAGAGCCAATTTCGAGCATTCGTATCAGTGTTCATGCTAACTCTTTCAACCAAAGAAACCTCTGACAAAGACCAAATACATCGTGACATGGTGCAATCAAAAAGAGCGTGCCTCCACGAGTCGGCACAGCCACACAGCACGCAGAGGTGTGTGGTCGCCATGTTGCGATGATGCAGTACATCCATGGATGGCATGGAATGTTGAGCAAGTCTCCATAAGAACACCCTCAGTTTTGCTGGGACTTTAATGTGCCAAAGATCATTCCATGCTTTGCCTCTTGCACTAAAATCAGATGCTCCTGCATGTTCCTCTATCCAATTCTCTCTATGGAATTTTTTGTTCATGACCATCCGGTAGCATGATCTTACTGTGAATCTCCCACTTCTCTCGGCCTCCCAGGCCCAAAAATCATCAATGACCCTGGTGCACAACGGGATGGGCATAATGGCATCAGCATCAAATGGTATAAAATTTGCTCTTATCAGCTCTTCTCTCCATGTTGCTATCGTTGCATCAATCAGTTCAGAGACAAACACCAAAGGGTTATCTGATATAGATAGGCGCAACGGACCAGCCCTAGGTATCCAGTTTGTCTCCCAAATCTTTATAGTACGGCCATCTCCGACTCGCCGAATAAGTCCTTGCCTTAGTACCTCCCTTCCATCAATCAAAGCTCGCCAAATTTGCAAGGGGCGATTCCCCAACTCTGCTTCCAAGAAACCGCAAGTTGGGAAGTATACAGCTTTTAGTATTTTTGCACTTAAAGAGTTCGGATCATCCAGAATCCTCCAAGCTTGACGGGCCAACAAAGTAAGGTTGAAAATTTCTATGTCTCTGAAACCCATACCTCCCATGTATTTTGGTTGAGTCATCACATCCCATGCTACCCACGTTGGCTTCCTCCTTCCTTGCTTACTTCCCCACCAAAATTGCCTAATTATTGAGGTAATATTTTCACACAATCCGTGGGGTAACCTGAAACAAGCCATAGAGAAAACTGGGATAGCTTGGGCCACTGACTTGATAAGTACCTCCTTGCTTGCGACAGACAACAATTTCTCCATCCACCCTCTGACTTTCTCCCATACTCTATCTCTCAAATATTTGAACGTGCCCATTTTTGATTGACCCACATCAGTAGGCATCCCAAGGTATCTATCACTCAAAGACTCATTGTGCATGTTCAAAATTTGTTTTATGTTATCCCGCATCACCTGAGGACAGCCCTTGCTGAAAAAGATGGAGGATTTTTCATTATTTATCCGTTGCCCCGAAGCTTTGCAATAAATCTCCAACAGGTTTGACACCGTCACAGCTCCCTCAACACTTGACTTAAAAAGCAGCAGGCTGTCGTCTGCAAAAGGAGATGGTTCACAACCGGAGCTGTTGGTGCCACCTTGATCCCTTCCAGACTAGTCGACTCAGAACTCGATTTTAGTAGGCACGAAAGGCCCTCTGCCGCAATCAAGAAAAGGTAAGGAGAGATGGGATCTCCCTGTCGGATACCACGAGTGGGTGTAAATTGTTCTAGTTTCTCACCATTGAAAAGAACTGAGAACTTAACTGACTGCACCATGTTCATTACTACCTGTATCCATGCTTGTGCAAAACCCAACTTCTCCATCATAGCCTTGAGGTAAGGCCACTCCAACCGGTCATAAGCTTTCATCATGTCAAGATTTAGGGCGCAGTAGCTGTTTGATTTGGCTTTGCTTCTCTTCATGAAGTGCAAACACTCATAAGCACAAATAATATTATCCGTGATTAACCTTCCCGGAACAAACGCTGACTGTTCTTCAGATATGATGTCAGGAAGGATTCTCTTTAGCCTGTTGGCAACCACTTTGGACGCAATTTTATAGATTACATTACATAAACTAATCGGACGAAATTTAGAGAGTTGGGTTGGGTTCAAAACCTTAGGGATAAGTACCAAAACCGTATCGTTGACACATTCAGCTCCTTCCTCCCCTTTTACAATTCTCAGCACCGCATTCGTCACCTCGTCCCCACAAATGTCCCAATGCCTTCGATAGAAGTGTGCCGGAAAACCGTCCGGTCCCGGTGCCTTTGTTGGAACCATCTGAAAGAGAGCAGTTTTTACCTCGTCCTTTGTATACTATGCAAGTAACATGGCATTCATCTCCTATGTTACTTTAGTTGGAACCTTTGATAAAACTTCTTCCATCCCCGAGACTCCTTCTGACGTATATAAACTCTTGTAAAAATCCGTTACAAGGGATCTTAAGGCACCCGGTTCCTCTATCATCACTCCCAATGAATCAGAAAGTGCCTTGATCATATTCCTCTTCCTTCTCTGGCTTGCTCGCAGATGGAAAAACCATGTGTTTTTATCTCCGGCCGAGAGCCACTCCAGCCTTGAGCGTTGCCTCCACATCAACTCTTCCCTATGGTAAAGCTCAATGAGTTTCTCATTGATTTTCAGCTCAACATGGGATGGTGCCGACCTGGCTGGGTCACTACGCAAACGATCCAATTCATATTTCAGACTCTTTATTTCTTTCCTAACAGAGCCGAAAGTATTCCTGTTCCACGCCCCGAGCTCATTCGATATTCGCTTCAGCTTTGTTCGCAGCTCATCCATGCTTCCTATCGGACCTCCCCCAGCCCAACTTGATGATATGGTCTCTGACCATGTTTCATGGGTCTCCCACATTACTTCGTATTTAAAACTTTTCTTCTGATCCGGAGGACGGGTTCCATTGAAATTCAGCAAGATAGGATAATGATCCGAAGTTGCCGCCGTCAGATGCCTAAGATGGGCGTCCGGGTACCTCTCGCTCCATTCAGCAGTGGCTATAGCCCTGTCCACGGGTATAACTCCCTCGGGCCACCTTCTTTTCATAAGTCCAAAAATGGCCTTGATAGCCAATATCCATCAACATGCATACATCCACCGCATCCCTAAAACCCTGAATCTATGCATTGCTCCTCTCTCCAACACCTTCTTGTTCATCTGGACGTAACACCTCATTGAAATCCCCAATGCAAATCCACGGGAGATTGCTCAAAGACCCAATTCCTTTTAAAACATCCCAAGTTTGGTATCTTAGGTGTGTTTGCGCTTCACCATAAAACAATGGCATTCTCCATGGATCAGTGTTTGGTTCTTCCACCACACAATCAATATGGTACACCGAGTAACCCAGAATTTCGATCTTTATTGGATTATTCCAGAATATTCCTAAACCACCGCTCCTACCTTGACTACTTACAACATAGCCATGATCATAGCCGATGGTTCCTGCTAGACTTTCTACCCTCGTCCTTTCAATTTGTGTTTCAGCGATACAAAAAAGGGTAGGGGCAAACTCCTTCGCGATTTCGCGAAGCTCTCTAACTGTCGCAGCGTTGCCCGCGCCACGACAGTTCCAGCTTAAGACACTCATTGCGCCCGGCGGTGCTCCTCGTCGGAGCCCGCCGATGATGCTTCATTGTTGGTTGTTGTCCTTCCCATCTCTTCCTCAAACTCACTTGTCCCTTTACCCATCTCCGGCATGTCTCCCATGTTTATCTTCTTTGGCCTCTTCCGTTCCTTCCTTGGTGACACATACACCGGCGGAAGGGGAGGGACTGGGGGCTCTCTGGACACCAGAACCATTGCTTTATCTTGATTTTCTTCAGTGTTCGCAGTTCCGGACGAGCTCGGTATATTATCCACTGATGTACGTTTGTTTGACGTCTGACTATTTCTAGCTTCTGGATCACCCCTCCGTGGGTGGTCAGCTGCCCTGTTAACGGATCATCAGCATCGGCCCCTGATTGAGCATCCGTAGCTTGGTTCTGTTGTGGACGTGCATTGAAACGCCAACTCTGGCTTGGATTGTACCGATCTCTTCCTCTTCCCCTTCCACCTGCCCAAGGTCCTCCTCTTCCTCTTTGAGATGCAAAACTTCCCCTTCCTGCCTGCTTGTACCTCACGTTATCAGCAAGAACAAACTCACCCCATTCAAACATGGATTCATCATGTACTCCATCTCCGCATTCTTCATACCAGTGCCCAAACTCACCGCACTTGAAACAAAAAGTGGGTAACTTCTCATATTTCACCTGATACTTCACCGTCTCTTCTCCCTTCTTACCCGTCACAAAACGCTTTATCTTGCTGTTAATGTCTATCTTTACCTTGACTCTCACGAATTCTCCAAAAAACCTGCAGGACAATGCCACTGATATATGGGGCGCAAAGTTTGCCCGTCGATTTTTGGACCCTTAAGTAACTTGTGGCGTAAAAAAAACTTTCACCAACGCCAGTAAAGTCAATCGCACTACTGTCTAAGGTCAACTAGCAAAGCCACTTGTAACTTGGTGGGACCGGCTCATCAAACTTGTGGTGCTCGGCGAAAGATCCAACGCCACCAGTACACATAATACTAGCGGTGTTTCCGCTAGTCCGACACCACTAGTATGATCTTGGTACTTCGTCTATACAACCCACACACTAGTGCCGTACCCTTGTTGATCCAAGACCACTAGTGATAGGTCGGCAGTAACATGCTTCATCCTGTCCATGCCGTTGGCACTTCCCAAAATACCATCGACGTCCTCTTTTATGACGATGTTGCTAATTAACTATTTATATTAGGGTTTTCCAACTAGTGCTGCCTTTTCCCCACTTTGTTTATGTCACTATAGTATTTGACATGTCACTTTTGCCAATCTTAGCTTTTGACAATACGTCACAATTGCCAATCCGTGACAAAAGCAAAAAAATTAGAGTGCCAATTGTGATTCATTGTCAAAAGCTAAGAGTAGCAAAACTGAAATGAAGACATTTTGCTTTAGCCGTGGAATGACATTTGTGATACATCGTGAAAAGATAAGAGTGGTAAAAGTGAGATGTCAAATTCTAGAGTGGCATAAACACCGTGGGCAAAACTAGAGTGGAAAAAACAAAGTTTTCACAAGTTGGACAGATTTTTGATACAAGTCAAACATTTTTCAAATACACATTGAAATATTGAGTACTGTCTAACCTTCATTGATTGCTAGGATGGGCTGGCCTAGTAACGTGGTTCGGGGGAATCTTCTATGTACAGTTGCCATCGGTTTTCGGAAGGTTTCAGCCGGTCTTTTTCATTCTGTTTTTTCCCTATACTTTCGGTTGGTCCTTTCTGGTTTTCTTTCCCCTTTTGCTTTTGGTGTTTTTTCTATTTTCAAATACTTGTCAACTTCTCTAAATACATTTTGAACATTTTTATGTACATGTGGAACATATTTTAGATACATTTTAACATTTTTCAAATGCATGTTAAACATTTATCCAAATATATGGTGTAACATTTGTCAAATGTACGTTAATATACAGGCTGAACATTTTTCAGATACAAGTTAAACATTTTACAAAAAAACATAGAACCTTTTCTTGAATAAATGTAGAACATTTTAAAATTCACAGTGAAAATTTTCTAGAAACATATTGAACATTTTTCATAAATTTATGAACAATTTTTAATGTGCGAAGAACCCTTAACTGTGTATGAACATTTTATAAATAGCACAATTTTTTACATAATATGAAAATATTTTTAAAACCATGTGAATTTTTATTTACATTGTATGAGAATTTTTTATATTTTTTTGCATGATATGAAAATCTTCACGTATTTTGAATGGTACAAATATTTGTTTGCAAACTATGTGAACCATAATTACACTTTCACAAATTATTTTTAATTGTAATAAACTCATTTTAAACGAATGATATACAAATATTTTTAAAATTGCATGAACAAAATTATTAACCGGATGAACATTTTTTAACATTGGGGAAAATATTTTTTATTTCAAAAAATAAAATAGAAGTAAATAAAAATGATAAGCAAAGAAACAAATGGAACGAGACGTAGCCATGGCCCTCTCAACCATCGAAATGGGTGATGGACCTGCAACACGCACATCTGCTGGTCTATGTCCAGCCTCATCATTGACTTGGGCAAGCCACAGAACGAAAACTCGCGCCAGGGCTATATATCACCAACTATGACACCGAACACCTTATCGCGTCTAATGCTTTCGCTCGCGGGCTAGCCTAATATGTTGTGTTCCTGTAGTTTTCTTGACCGGTTTTGGCAAGGTTCTAAGTATCAGTTTGAATAGAAGCTGTGCGGTATTTTTTTCCTTTGTTTCCCGTGTGTTTTCCGTATTGGTTTTCATGGGGTTTTCTTTGTGTTTTTTATTCATTCATTTGTTTTTTTGTTTCCTATATTTTTTATAATACATATCTTTTCTAATACAAGTTGAACATCATTCGTATACATCAGGGGCGGAGCCAGGAATTTTGTGGAGTCTGGGCAAGTTTGAACTGAAGTGTCCATTGCAAAAATTAAAATCGAATTTTCGGAGCAAGTATTTTTTCCTTAATACTTTTTTTTCGGTAGACACCAGAAGAACCGGATTCTTAAAGATCTCGCAAATTTTAGCTTTCCCCCCTGAAAGTACTTAAATTAATTTTGAATCAAACAAAATATACAGTATTTAACCCTTTTTAGACACAAATCTTTGAATTCTAGTGGTCAACACACGCCAATCCTTTTCTTAATGAGCGGGTTTGAGTCTAACCCACCATGGCCATAAATAACATTAAAAATCAAGCTGGCAAGACAGGTAATCGATCCCGTGAGCTCGAAAGCACTGCCACTAGAGCAGGGCTTAGGTTGTGTTAAAATGTGCATATAGGTTCTATTAAACAATAATGGGCGTGTAGAAAAAAAGGGGGTGGGGGGGGGGGGGTGCTGACAAAATTGCAGGCAACGGGTAGGTTTCGTAAAAATTTCGACCAATGAGAACAACCATGATTCAGATACACAACATATAAATAGCACCATAATCCCGAACCACAAATTTTCATTAATAATGAAGTGAAATTATAAACATTGTAAATAGACATTTAGTTTTAGTGTGAAGTAATATATAACCTCAGTGACCAAGAACCTACTCTCAAACCTCAAAAATTAAAACCTCAATTTTTTACAAAAAAAACCTATATAATTTGAGATAAAACAATAACCGTCCAGGGGAAAGGGAGGGAATAACCGACAGCTAATTGAACCAGTGCATACCTAGTAACGTATGAATAAGCCACAACTTCGCTCCTCCTCCTCCAAGAAAGAAAGATAGGGTTTCTGCCTCTTGTCGGCGCCGCCGCAGGTCCGCCTCGTCTCTGGTGGCCCTAGGGCCATGGGGGCACGGTGGATCCTGCCAAGGGCCGGCGGGAGGGCTCCCTTTTCAGTCGTTTTTTCCTGTCTTGTTAGGGTTTGTGTCCTAATTAGGAAGGCGAGACGGCGGCGGCTCCCTAAAGATGGAATAAATGTCTCCCCGCCTAGCCCCATTCCGGCGGTGCATCTAGTATCGTTGGTGGGCGTGTGGAGATGTGTCTCCGGCGGATCTATATTTGATGGATTTGCTCGGATCTCATCGTTGTTCGTCTACGTTCGTGTGTTTTCGGGTTGAATCCTTCCAACCTACGTTATTCTTCACCGGCGGCGGTTGCTATTCTGGTGCGCTAGTCCTATGGGACCTTAGCACGACAACTTTTCGACTGTCTACTACAACAAGTTGTGCCCGACTCTGGCGATGCAAGGGTGATGAAGGCGGCACGCCTTCGGCTCGCTTCAGTGCTTGTAGTCGTCGTCAGGTGGTCTACGGATCTGGATGTAATTTTCATTTCTGGTGTATGTTGTACTGCCATGATTGAAGATAAATAGATTAAACGTTTTTTCAAAAAAGATAATAATATTAATAACGTATGAATAGCATATATTTTTTTTATATAAAAGATCGTGTTCCTTCTGGTCTGCTTGTAGGCCAGCAGGCCTTGTTCCATCTGAGTACGTAGGGCTCGTGAGGCATGTCTCACCTAACCCATTATTAAAGTAAGAAAGAAGCCCATTAGCCATTAGCCAACCACAATCAGCCCAGCTGCCCGGGTAAGGCACGATGCGTTGACCATTTTTCGTGGCGTAACGAGGCCATCGTAACTAGCGCGTACCTAGCGAGCCCGGGCAAGTGCCCAGGGTCGCCGGGCGCTGGCTCCGCCACTGGTATACATACTGAATATTTTTTAGACACACGCTGAACTTCTTTTAATCTGAATTATGTTAAACATTTAGCAAATGCACATTTAATTTTATATATACAGGTTGCACATTTTTCAGATACTGGTTGGCCATTTTTCCAAATACTTATTGAAGATTTTTAAAATATACGACAAACATTTTTCATAAATCATGTGAAAGATTTATTATAGTGTTATGAACATTTTGCAAATGTGACGAACAGTTTTGTTGAATGCTATGGAATATTTTCTTAAATTACTTTTTTTACATTGTATAATTTTTTTTCAAATGTCATGGGCATGTTTTTGAAACACATGAACATTTCTAAAACTTAATGAATAATTGTTTTTTAATGACATGAACATATTTTTACAAATTACACGGACAATTTTTTTTACATTACATGAACATTTTTTTAATGTGCGGTATATTTTTTCAAAACAATTTAATCAAACTAATATTTGTAATAATTTTAAATATAAACAGAAAGGGAAAATATAAAAATAAAAAACGAACAAGAAAGAAATGAAAGAGCGTATAATATTTTAATGTGACAGCTCAGTACAGAGGCTCCTGGAGGTGAGGCGTTCTACAGGCTCAGCACATCACATATTCCACCACCCAAGGGAGTGTTCTTCTCGACATCTTACATGTACTCTCCTAGAAGTAAAATGTTATTTACAAGCGAGACAAAAATATCTTTAACCAAGACCAAAATTAACCCATGGACGCCATATATACCACGCACATGAGTTCAACCCAAGAATGCATAAATCAAAATAACTAAAATAAATATCATATTATTCTTCATGATAGTTGTAGTTCTACCCAAAGGGATTACAGAACCACCAGATAAAACAACTGATTACGAATAAATATTGTGTAGATTAAATTGCAGCACAATAGTACGTGCCTCTAAGATGACTGTGATGTTTTCCTGGGCTGGAGTGCATCGACATAGCAAGGGCGGTAGGGGAAAGCACCGTGGACATCTCTAGCATTTGGCTGGTGATATTGTCTAGGATATATATCACCTAGATATTGTATTCTCGAAGTGTGCAGATGATATGCCACGACCGCCTTGCCGAATTTTAGAAGGAGTACGTCCTTGTATGGATGGAACCCGACAATACAACGACCCCACTCCCAAAAGTTTTCATCTACAACTGTACTGTCATCAAATTCAATGAAGTTGTGCTCGTCCGAGTTCCATGAGTAGTCAGAACCATCGCTACTCTCGAGTCCTGCATGATCATCATTGCCATAGCTATCCTGTTCTTCATCCTCTTCACCTCGTGTCTCATCATAACGATCTTGTTTTTCTTCTTCATCATCTTGTGTCTCGTTGTAGTTATCTTCTTCCTCTTCCTCTACTTCCTCTCCTTGCTCATACGCGTCCTCTTGGGTCCCATCGGCACAATCATCATTGCTATCCTCATCGTTTTCACGTTCAAATAAACTAATCAAGTCTTTGGTGCTTTCAACCACTGCCCATGTCTTCTTTGGTTCCATCCTCAGTCGGTCCCTTGTATAATTCATGGCACGCTCTTGCTCTTTAAGGTCGGCTTTGTGTGCCAACGTCCATAGCAACTGACCATCGGCTAACTCTGTCAGATCCCATACCTCAAGTTGTAACTCTTTGAATATCGCATAGCGGATCCCTCTGCCGTAGCTCCCTAAGTACCTCTCCGGCAGTTGCCAGTGATTCAATCCCTCGCGATCGAGAGGATGCCCTGGGAGTTCAACCATGTCGTACGTCCCTTTTGAACAATGCAGGATCATGAGGACACCACTGCGGCAGTGCACGTAGAGCGAGCCATGCCAGTACTCGGCCGACCACCATGTCCGCTGGTCCTTACAACGTGGTGCGGTCACCACGTCATAGAGGTGTCCCAAAGTGCAGCGCCCCGGCGTGAACTCCCGGATCTCCCACTGGCCTGTTAGTGAAGAGAACACGAAAACTCGGAATAGCTTTGGCACCTCGGCAGCAGCCACATTGGGACTGGACTGGCTCTGAGAACGGGGTGGCTCTTGGGTGTGTGACTCGTGCTGCTCTTCTTCTTCCTCCGATCCAGATGGAGGCTCTTCTTCAAATAAGTTTGGTAGGGACGTACGCTCCCAATCGATCCAACACGGTCGTTTGGCACAGGATGAGTTATGTTGCCGCGCTTCTTCTTCGCTGTCGCGTTGTAGCTTCTCCGTGGGAAAGAAGAACACCTGGTGGTGCGGTGACACGGCCGGGTCAAAGGCAAGGAACACGCCCTCGATGCTGTACGACTACGGCCATGGCGTCGGCGGCTGCGGCAGGCGGGCGTACCGCGACGTGGCTGGGTTGCACACGCCGATGGTATTCAATGAAGGGTCGTATCTGTAATTCCCTGTTACGAGGAGCAAGCCGTTGCAGTGCTGCTTCACGCGGCAATCCGAGTGGTTCCAGAAGAGACGCCGATAGCCGGGAACATGGGCGTCACCCGACACCGGCGGGCCAAACAGGGCGAAGTTGGGGTCGAAGCCGTAGTAGGTGGCGAAGACGCCGGGAAACTCGCGAGGGAAGACCTGCGGGAGGAGGAGGGTGTGGGTATGGGCGCCGACGAGCTCGCGCCAGGCGCGGCAGACGCACCGGGACACGGCGAGGGCGCGGCCGGGGAGGCGCCGGAGGACGTCGAGGAGGAGGTCGCTGGGGAGGCAGATGCCGTTGTCGTCCATCACGCCGGCCTGGACGCACGCGAAAGTCGAGGTGACCGGCCGGCGCGGCGCTGTTAGGAGGTGATCTCGATCGGGTGCAAGATGATGGAGGAATAGTAGGATCTAGCGATTGTAATCGTAGTGGGAAATTGCCTTGTATATATAACGCCTGTGCGGGGACAATGAAAAATGCAGAGCCAAAAAAACTTGGACGTCACGTTCATGACCTGATGATCAAATCACATTTGAAGATCTGGTCAATTAAAGGCAGGTATTTTTGCTAAGGCCAGTTAAAGGCAGATCCTCGCAGAAAAGATCGAAATCTTGATATTATTAATATGATATATGTGCTGCAGCTGCACACGATTTGTTGCTTCTATCATATATTGCAGATCCCATCAGTCAATGCGGACGAATTCATTTGTTGCATGGAGGAATCGACTCGATAGCAGCTGACCTCAAGGACAACACAAAACAGGATGGACACCGCGGCCATTGCCAAGAAGCTGAAGAAGCTCCGCAAAACAAAATAATACCCTGATAATATGCCTTTGACATGATGCATGACAACTGAGGCTCTGAAGAGTGCAGCGCAATGCAGGCACTTTGCGTATTGTACTACAGTATAGTGCACTAAAAAAATCAAGTCAGATAAAATCAGATCAGCGTATGTCATGCCTCCGCATTTTCCTGATTTCATACATGCATGTGGTTTGGATTAGGGATAATCTTAAAATTTGAGCAGTAGAGCTGGCCCTGTGACGGGGGATGGCCATCCAGGGGCGGAGCCAGGATTTGCAGATGAGGGGGGCGAGAAAAATAACAATTGCTCAAGAGCTGCATCGCAAGAATGCAGTCTAAAAAATAGCGCTTGTATGGTGTTAAAAAAATAGCACTTGTATGAATGTCCAGCAACATATTTCTGTAATGCAAAGAAAAAGATACATTTCTATTAGTTTTTTTTTGCTCTACAAGTATCATCGTTGAACATGTCAATAATCTAATCTGATGAAAAATAACTATATTGGAGTCGGTGATGCTATCGTGTATGGCTGATAAGGGCCCTCAGAAATAGAGAATCGATGTGCAAATGTTAAACAAAAAGTGAAATAAGATGTCTAACTTGTAATCTTATTGCATCCAATTAGTGAATTGAACCTTTGACTTGTAGCAATAGTACCAATTCACTAGGAAATAAATCACTCACTATCAGAATAACTGCTTACGCCGACGGCCCCTGTCGGCATAGATAGACCTATCCCGACGGCCTAGGACAGGCCGTAGGCGTAGAAAAGCCGTCGGCATATGTCTACTATGACGACGGGGCCATCGGCATAGATGAGGCCGTCGGGACCGCTCGAGATACGCCTACGGGGCCCGTCGGCATAGCCCGGGCCCACCTACCCGGTCAGCGCTGACCGTTTGACGGTGTTGAAACTATGCCGACGGGAGGTAACGGCGGCCGTCGACATATCTATGGCAGAGATATGCCTACGGCATAGCCGTCGGCATAGGCTTGGTGTTACGACATATCTCTCTCAAGGTAGTTTTGGTGATTGATGACAACATGTTTGCGGACTAATCATGTGCTTTGAATAGTTCATAGATTCAGCCCTGGCACGAGACGTTTCCTTCCCTTCGGAGTGTCCTTCAAGATGGTGTAGCTCTTTCGTTTCTCTCTCGGTGGACTAGTTGCGTAGAGGGCACAGTACTATCAAGAGGGGGTCCGCTGGGGTTTTGCATGGGTGGAATCAACACGTACACATCAGCTTCTCACCCTCTGAGCTTGTCCATTCCTTTGAAGAGGTCTCTCCACTTTTCCTTGTCCTGTCTGGGTCCCAGCGGTAGTACCGCGCAACCCAGCCGTAGTACCGCTGAGGAGACACAAGCGGCAGTACCGCTCCATAGCGGTAGTACCGCCCTTGTCTCCACAGCAGTAGTACCGCTGGGGTGCCTGGCACCACCGCCTCGTCCTCAGCCTCATTGGATGGATTCTCTCTCTCTCTTCAGTGTCCCAGCGGTAGTACTGCACTACCAGCGGTAGTACGACCGAAGGGTCACAAGTGGCAGTACCGCTCCACAGCGGTAGTACCGCCCGTGACCCCGCTGCCGTAGTACCGCTGGGCTGTCTGGCTCCTACCGCCTCGACTCGAGGGGTCTTTTTCTCGTGTCAGGTTTTGCGGCACTAGTTGCGGTTGTAGAGGCGGTAGTACCGTTTCAGGAGCGGTAGTACCGCCCCTACCACCGCGGTAGTACCGCGTTGGGTCCTATTCCCTACTAGTCTTCTCTGCACGGCAGTGCCGCTGGCTGGTGCGGTAGTACCGCTGACCTAGCGGTAGTACCGCCCCCTCTTAGCGGTAGTACTGCCCTGTGCGGGGCTGGTTGGTGGGGGGCAATGGTTGGATTGTTGCCCCCACTATAAAAGGGAGTCCCCTTCTTCTCTTTGACCTACCTCTTCCTCCCCCAAGCTCCATTTATTTCTCAAGCTCCATTAAATGCTCCAAGCTCCATTTTCGCCCGATCTATCTCTCTAGCCAATCAAACTTGTTGATTTGCTCGAGAGTGGTTGAGAAGGCCCCGATCTACACTTCCACCAAGGGATTTTCGATTCCCCCACTCATCCCTAGCGGATCTTGTTACTCTTTGGTGTTTGAGCACTCTAGACGGTTGAGGTCACCACGGAGCCATAGTCCATTGTGGTGAAGCTTCGTGGTTTTGTTGGGAGCCTCCGATTAAGTTGTGGAGATTGCCCCAACCTTGTTTGTAAAGGTTCAGTCGCCGCCTTCAAGGGCACCAATAGTGGAATCACGGCATCTCGCATTGTGTGAGGGCGTGAGGAGAATACGGTGGCCCTAGTGGCTTCTTGGGGAGCATTGTGCCTCCACACCGCTCTAACGGAGACGTACTTCCTCTCAAAAGGAAGGAACTTCGGTAACACATCCTCGTCTTCATCGGATCCACTCTTGGTTATCTCTTACCTTTACTTGTGCAAGCTCTTTAGTGTTACTTCTCTTGCTTGCTTGTATGCTTATTGTTATTGCATCATATAGGTTGCTCACCTAGTTGCACATCTAGACAACCTAGTTTGATGCAAAGTTTAATTTGGTAAAGAAAAGTAAAAATTGGTAGTTGCCTATTCACCCCCCCTCTAGTCAACCATATCGATCCTTTCAATTGGTATCAAAGCCTCGTCTCTTTATTAAGGACTTTACCGTCCAAAGAGTATGGTTGATACCGTAGACGGTGTGGAGGAACACTCCAGTGTGAATCCGATCTCGTCCACGGGCGATGGGGGAACCTCGGTCTCTCATGAGGAATTCAATGTGGCCTTAGAGACATTGAAGACCTCCATGACGACCGAGGTTGAAAGCATGTTTACTAAATTTCTTGAGGGGCTTAAACTTTCCACCACACCATTGAAAGTGGGTGATCCCACCAACAAGGTGACGGATGTTATCCCCGACAAGGGGGAAGCTAGTAGTGAAAAGGCTCCATCTTCTAGTGGTAAAAATGGCACCGGCATCTTTGCTCATGTGGAACCACCACTTGTTTATGGTGGACCGGTTCCTTCTACTCATTTGAATCATGCCGGTCCTCCCCCTAAGATTGTGAAAAATGAGGACTTTGATTCTTGGGTTTACCAATTTAAACGTCATTTAAATCATGTGAACACTAACCTTTGGAGAATCATTGAAGAAGGTTTTTATCCGCATGATCCAAGCAACTTCACTCCTCGAGAAGCCGCGGATAATCAATTCAATGAGAATGCTCTCTTCATCATTCAAGATGCAATTCCATCCGAAGACCTATCTCATCTTCGACCCTTCGCCTTGGCCAAAGATGCATGGCGTTGTGTTGTCTCTCTCTACCGGGGAAGCGCAAGCATTCAACGCTCCAACTATGAAGTGGTGCTAGATGAGGCCGATGAGTTTGCTATGAAAGAAGATGAAGAACCTCGTGAGCTTTATCAGAGAGTAACCAAACTCGCGGTCTCACTACGAGATCACGGGAGCAAGGACACGAATGACAATTGGATCAAGCGCAAATTCCTCAAGGCAATGATGCCCTACCACAAGGCCATGTCCTCCGTCATTCGTCAAAGACCGGACTTCCACACTTTGACCTCAAGCTAAGTGTTGGATGAGTTTGTGGCCATGAACATTTCGGACAAGACCGCCGACAATGCGGTGCTCCGTTCTCAATGGGCAAAGAAGCCTAACCTTGCATTGAAGGCCAAGCTCACCGTTGAAGAAGAAGAAGAGGAAGAAGAGGAGAGCAACCCCGAAGATACGAAGTATGCATATCATGAACACATGGCACTTGCTTCAAGGCAATTTTGGAGCAAGAAAAACTTGAGGCCAAACTTTAGTAAAAACAACTCGAGTGGCACGAGGGGAAAGAAACGTGTAAGGACTTGCTACAATTGTGGCAACATGAGTCATTTTGTTGTGGAATGCCCGTATGAGAAGAGGAAAGACAATGGTGGCAAGCTCATCCGAAAGGACAAGGCCAAGTCGTTCCCCAACAAGAACAACTTCACCAAGAAGACTCCTCCCAAGGCATTGGTTGTACAAGAAGAGTACAATGAGGACGATGACGATGATGAAGATGATGAGTCGGTTGCCATGGCCTCCGTTGCCATTGCGACAACTTCACGGATGTCTCTCTTCGACTCACCCAATGAGAGCATCACCGCCAAGTGCCTCATGGCTAAAGCCACCAACAAGGTAACCCCCAATATCAAAACTACCATCATTAATCATCCTTCTCCGACTGATAGCATTAATGAACTTGAGGGAGCTAATGTGGAGGCTAACGAGTTTGAGGCCTTTATGGCCAAACTCAAGGGAAAATCCAAGAAGCACTTTGTTGCTCTCTTGGAACAACTTGGTGAAGCCAATGACATGATCGAGGCACACGAAGACACCATCACTAAGATGGAAGGGCATAGTCGTGACTATGCCGATGAGATTTCGGATCTTTCCAATGCTCTTGAGGAAGAGCGTGGTCTTCGTTTGGCTCTTGAGGAGTCACACAACGTTGATCATGCTAAGTTAAAGAAAGATTATGATCATGTCCTCATAGTTTCTCATGTGCTAAACTCTAAGAAGGCCGAACTTGAGGTTGATCTTGCTAGACTCAAAGAGGAGTTTGATCTACTTGACAAGGCTCACAAGGTCTTGAAGGGTGCTCATGCTAGCCTCAAAGAGTCTCATGATCAACTTCAAGTAAAGCTAACCAAGGAAAAAGCCACTTTCCCTCGTATGATGTTAATTGATAATGCAAATGCTACTAACCCGTGTTGTGAGCATGTGCATCTCGTTGAGGAGAACGCTAAGCTAAAGGGGCAACTTGAGAGAGGTCTTGCGACTTGCATACAAGGCAAGAAGAACCTCAACGATCTCTTGATCAACCAAAAGGGAGTTGTGGCCAAGGAAGGGGTTGGGTACGTGCCCGACTCCAAGAACAAGAAGAAGAATGACAAGACCAAACGACCTCCCCCTCTCATGCAAACCTTTGTGAAGGAGGGAGAGAGTGCCTCTGAGGAGAAGAAGAAGAACAATGTCAAGCAGGGCAATGTCACCCCTCCCAACAAAGCCGGCGATTTTAATCCTTCTTATGTGTTATGCCGTGCTAGTGATGGGCATGTTTATGCCAAATTTGTTGGTTCTCCTCATGAATACATTGAATGGTCTATTTGGGTTCCAAAAACCCTTGTTACTAACATCAAAGGACCCATTACAAAATGGGTACCTAAAACCAAGCATTGATCTCTTGTAGGTGTTTGCTTCCGGTGGGGGATCATGGTTGCTCGATAGCGGAGCTACAAATCATATGACCGGAAGCAAGGACTTGGTGGTGGACGTGCACAAGGTTCCATCTATGCCCACCAATGTCGAGTGGGGTGACGCCTCATCTTCTAAGGTATTGGGACTTGGCAAGGTGGTCATCTCTCATGATCTCACGATCGAGAAGGTCATGCTTGTTGAGTCCCTTGCATACAATTTACTTTCCGTTTGTCAACTTGCAATCATGGGCTTTGCCACTTTCTTTGATATCGATACCGTGGCCCTCTTGTGGAGCAAGACTCTTAAAGTAGCTTTTGTTGGGCATGTCGAGAACGGTCTATATGTGATTAACTTTTCGGAGCGACCCACTAAGACCGCGACATGCCTAATGGCTAAAGTTGATGTGGGATGGCTTTGGCATCGCCGTTTAGCCCATGTCAATATGAGATATTTGCAAAGTCTCCTCAAGGGGGACCATATCCGTGGACTAACGAATGTTAGTTTTGCTAAAGATCATGCTTGTAATGCCTGTATCGAAGGAAAGCTACATGAGAAGGCTCACCCTCCCACGACTATCATTTATTCAAAGAGGCCTTTGGAGCTCCTTCACATGGATCTCTTTGGGCCCCCATCCTTCGATAGTCTTGGAGGTAGGAAGTATTGCTTGGTGATTGTGGATGACTACTCAAGGTACACGTGGGTGTATTTCTTCAAGAGGAAGAGCGAGACCCAACAAACCGTCATTGACTTTGCAAATGAAGCACAACGTCAACACAATGCAAAGATCTTGACAATAAGAAGTGACAACGGCACGAGTTCAAGAACTACACCTTGGATGAGTTTCTTAGTGATGAGGGAATCAAGCATCAATATTCCGCACCCTACACCCCTCAACAAAACGGTGTTGCAGAGAGGAAGAACCGGACGTTGATGGATGCAGCAAGGACCATGATGGCGGAGTTCAAGTCTCCGTACAACTTTTGGGCCGAAGCCATCAACACCGCGTGTCATGCATCCAATCGGCTCTACCTCCGCAAGGGCTTGAACAAGACTCCATACGAGATACTCACCGGTAACAAGCCCAACCTCAAGTACTTTCGGGTATTCGGGTGTAAGTGTTTCATTCTCAAGAAAGGTGTTCGGTTGTCTAAATTTGAGGCTAGAGCTTTTGAGGGCATATTTGTTGGCTATGCTACAAACTCTCATGCTTACCGTGTCCTCAATAAATCCACGGGACTTATTGAGGAGACGTGTAACGTGGAGTTTGATGAGAATAACGGCTCCCAAGTGGAGCAAAGTGGCACTTGTGATGTAGGTGATGAAATTCCTCCCCAAGCCATAAGAAGAATGGGTGTTGGCTTTATCCTACCCATTGAGGAACCCCTTTTGGACGAAGGAGAAGGAAAAGGCTCCACTCAAGTGGAGCCATCACCAACCCAAGGCCCACACGCTTCCGAAGTTCAACATGAAGGCCCTCATCTTCAAGAACATGACCAAGGGCAAGATCACGCTCAAGACGGTGTTGACACATCAAGTGATGCCCAAGGTCAAGTTCTCTCCTCCGAGCAAGTTCAAGAACAAGAACAAGCCCAAGACAACGCTCAAGATGATCAAGTGACCACTCCTCGTCTCACCCCCGAGGAGGAATTAGAGCGTCGCGCCGCCAAGGTTGTTTCCAAGCTCTCCACCAAGGATCGTCTCATGACGAATGTGTTTGGAAGCTTAAGAAAGGGGGTAAGCACTCGTAGACAATTAGCAAATTATTGTGAGCATCATGCGTTTGTCTCTTGTGTGGAACCCCACAAGGTCTATGAAGCGCTAGAAGATCCGGATTGGCTCAATGCCATGCATGAAGAACTCAACAACTCCGAGCGCAACAAAGTGTGGAGATTGGTGCCAAGACCAACCGGGAATCACAATGTCATAGGAACCAAGTGGATATTTAAGAACAAGCAAGATGCCCATGGGATTATCATTCGCAACAAGGCTCGTTTGGTAGCACAAGGCTACTCCCAAGTCGAGGGTATCGACTACGGTGAAACCTTTGCTCTCGTTGCTCGTCTTGAAATCCATTCGCATGTTGATTGCATATGCTTCTCATCATAACTTTAAGTTACAACAAATGGATGTGAAGAGTGCTTTTCTTAATGGTCGTATTAATAAATTGTTTTATGTCAAGCAACCCCCCGGGTTCGAGGATCCCTACTTTCCCGATCATGTGTATCAACTCGATAAGGCACTCTATGGCCTTAAACAAGCCCCACGTGCGTGGTATGACCACCTTATCAAGTTGTTACAAGACCGCGGTTTTGAAGTTGGGCTAATCGACCCCACTCTTTTTACTAAGAAGGTCAAAGGGGAGTTTTTTGTGTGCCAATTATATGTTGATGATATTATCTTTGGTTCTCCTAACAAAGCTTTCAATGAGGAATTTGCCGCTCTCATGACCTCAAAGTTCGAGATGTCCTCCATGGGAGAGTTGAAGTTCTTTCTAGGGTTCAAAGTGAAGCAAAGAAGAGAAGGAACCTTCATCAATCAATCCAAATAAACTCAAGACATGCTCAAGAGATTCAAGCTAAGTGACGTCAAGCCGACTTCCACTCCAATGCCCACCAAGTGCCAACTTGACTTAGATCCCAATGGTAAAGTGGTGGATCAAAAGGTATATCGCTCCATGATTGGATCCTTGCTTTACCTTTGTGCATCTAGACCGGACATCATGTTGAGTGTGGGAATTTGTGCACGGTTTCAAGCCGCACCGAAGGAAAGTCACTATGTGGCGGTCAAACGAATCTTTCGATATTTGGCTCATACCCCAAACTTTGGCTTATGGTACCCAAGAGGATCAAACTTCAAGCTTGTAGGGTACTCGGACTCCGATTGGGCGGGAGACAAAGTGGATAGGAAGTCCACTTCTGGAGGGTGCCAATTCCTTGGTTGGTCTTTGGTGAGTTGGTCTTCCAAAAAGCAAAGTTGTGTGTCTCTCTCGTCCACTGAGGCGGAGTATGTTGCCGCCGGTAGTTGTTGTGCACAACTCCTATGGATGAGGCAAACTTTAAAGGATTATGGTGTCACTTGTGACAAAGTGCATCTTTGGTGTGACAATGAAAGTGCCATCAAGATCTCTCTCAACCCGGTGCAACACTTCAAGACGAAGCATATTGAGATTCGGTATCACTTCATCCGGGATCACATTAGGCGAGGAGAGATCGAGCTCAACTATGTCAACACTCATGACAACCTTGCAGATATTTTCACGAAGCCCTTGGATGAAGCAAGATTTCGTGAGTTAAGGCATGAGCTAAATATCATCGATTCGAGCAATGTGGCTTAAACCCTTGCACACCCCACCACGCTCAATTTGCTGTCTAGTTTAGGTGTAGGCATGAACATAGGGGGAGTGTTGTTCTCTCAATGAACTCTCCCTCCCCCCATTATGCATAAATTGATCAAGTCTTTCACTTTAGCCATTGTTGATGGTACTTGTGTTCCGAAGACGAGTTTTGGTCATGGGCCCAAGGTTAAAATCTTCGCGGCGCCATACCTCTTGACTCATACATAGGTGGCCTCGGCCACCGCCCTCTTTTGAAGAGGTGTGTCTTGGTCGTTTGCTGGTGTGCTCTCTTTTCTTGCTGTTCTTATCTTTCCTTCAAGCAAAAGCCATGTTGTTTGGTTGCCGCAGCGTGTTGGGCGGTACTACCGCTGGTGGTGCGCGGTACTACCGCTCATAAGCGGTACTACCGCTCATAAGCGGCACTACCGCCCCCCAGCACGGTACTACCGCTGAGGGACGGGACCAGGGGGTTATATCCGGGCAGGGGGAGGTTTCTTATCCCCCATACCCATTCGCTTCGCCCCCTCTTTCCTCTTCCTCTCTCCAGCCTCATCTTGCTGTGGGAGGGCTCTGGCGGATTTCCGTCTCCGGGGCGTCCCTCTCCATTTCCATTGGTGGAGTCGATCCCCACCCCGTTCTCTTGCCATGGATGCCGGTGATGACCATTCTGAGCATCAAGCTCACCGTATCAACCCCGGGCGTGCAACATCAAAACGCTACCGCACCTCTGAGCCAGCTGGTGGCTCCTCGAGCACCCAACCGCCTCCAGCAAGTGCATCCGCAAGTGTTCCTCCACCTCCTCAGCAAACGAAGAGATCCGCCATCAAGTCAAAGGGGAAGACTGTGACTGAGATGACCAACAAGGTGTTTTGGGAGAAGCGTCGCCGCAACCCCTATGCGGTGGACCAAGAACCCACTTTGGTGAACCGCCCGTTCTGGAACCGTTTTCAGTTTGCCATCTACTTTGATGTGATCAAGGCCAAGAAGAATCTCTTTGTTGATGTTCGCTCCATTGACACTGATGCTATGGAGAAGGACCCGGAGTACTTTGGCGAAGCCCTTCAGATGTGCACTCAGCTGAACATTCTCAGGATCATGCAATTCAACAAGGATTTCGATGCGGATTTGGTGGCTCAATTCTATGCCACCGTCCATCTTGGGACGGATGTCGACAGGACTCTGACATGGATGACCAATGGCAAGCTGCTTTCCGTCAAGTGGAAGGCTTTCATGGAGTTACTTGATGTGGTGGATCACGGGCTTGAGACTCCTGTCGGTTTCCGCCCTCACCGCAATGCTACATCCACCCACAAGCAAGCCCTTTGGCCCTACTGCACTGTGAAAGTTCACCCAGTAACTGAGAAGAAGACCTATAAGCTGTCTTCGTATCTGGACATTCTTCATCGCATCTTCCGTGAGACTCTTTTCCCTCGGATCGGGAATCTGGATATGGTCCACTCTTACCTCGTGGACATGCTCCTTTTCTGTCAGCATGAGAAGGAAGCAAGCACTGGAGAGAGCCTGGATATTTCTCATGTCATGTGGTCTGAACTTCTCTCTGCCGTGTCTGAGCGCAAGTGCCCGATATATGGTCCATTCATCATGAGGCTCATTGAGAGGGCCTGGGCGCAGACCTATCCCAGAGTGTTGCTAGAGACTGGAGACTTGGTTTCTCATGAGATCAAGCGTCTGAGGAAGAAGGACAATTGGGTCACCCCAGCGCCTCAAACAGGGGGTCCGTCTGCTGCTGCTGCTACTGCCGCCATGGAGACCGAGGGTGGGGCAACCACTGATGATCACGAGGAGGATATTGGCCCCTCTAGTGCTGAACCCTCGTGGGTGAAGAAGCTTAAAAACAAGGTGAAGAAGATTTTCTGCATGGAGTCTCATGGTCAGTACATGACTCATGTGGCGGTGAAGCATGCCAGGATGCGCCACAAGGAGCTCATGCGTCAGTTGGGAGCGACAGTTGCCAGTGGTTCTGAGGGTCAGATCACTGAAGAGGAGGAGTGGATTCATCAGCACTGCCCTTGGACCGACTCCGACGCAGAGCGGTTTTCGACCAACGACGGAGATGCAGACAATCACGCTGAGATTTGATGTTTCGAGATCCTCAGCTTGCCATCACCTGGAATTGTAGTGTCGCTCTTTTCCCTTTTTGGTGTCTCGCTGCCAAAGGGGGAGAGAGTGTAGGGATTTGTGTCGTGCTTTGTGTTTGTCGTCTTGTGTTTTCTTGTGTGTTCTCTCGGTGTCTTTGTTTGGTTTGGTTTGAGACCTAAGTTCTAGACATATGGTGTGAGACATATGCTCCCTATCGCTACCTTATTACTTATGTCTATTCAGTACTGTAGTTTATTATGAGTTGCATTCTTGTCCTGTTATATTCTCTTCTCTCATATATCTTGTGCTTAGAATTGTGCTTAGAATTGTTGGACTATAAAATATAGGGGGAGTGTTGATCCGGATGTCTGTGTCTTGCTTTCCGAATGCTCCACTAACCAGGTGCACACATTTTGGGGGAGCCCGTCTATATTTTGTAGTTCTTAGTTTTCTTTCATTTATTTCTTTTCCTTGCGCAAATCCCTAGTTGTCATCAATCCACCAAAAAGGGGGAGATTGTTACGGCATATCTCTCTCAAGGTAGTGATTGATGACAACATGTTTGCGGACTAATCCTGTGCTTTGAATAGTTCACAGATTCACCCCTGGCACGAGACGTTTCCTTCCCTTCGGAGTGTCCTTCAAGACGGTGTAGCTCTTTCATTTCTCTCTCGGTGGACTAGTTGCGTAGAGGGCACCGTACTATCAAGAGGGGGTCCGCTGGGCTTTTGCATGGGTGGAATCAACACGTACACATCGGCTTCTCACCCTCTAAGCTTGTCCATTCCTTTGAAGAGGTCTCTCCACTTTTCCTTGTCCTGTCTGGGTCCCAGCGGTAGTACCGCGCAACCCAGCCGTAGTACCGCTGAGGAGACACAAGTTGTAGTACCGCTCCATAGCGGTAGTTCCGCCCTTGTCTCCACAGCAGTAGTACCGCTGGGGTGCCTGGCACCACCGCCTTGTCCTCATCCTCATTGGAGAGATTCTCTCTCTCTTCAGTGTCCTAGCGGTAGTACCACACTACCAGCGGTAGTACGGCCGAAGCGTCACAAGCGGCAGTACCGCTCCACAGCGGTAGTACCGCCTGTGACCCCGCTGCCGTAGTACCGCTGGGCTGTCTGGCTCCTACCGCCTCGACTCGAGGGGTCTTTTTCTCGTGTCAGGTTTTGCGGCACTAGTTGAGGTTGTAGAGGCGGTAGTACCATTTCAGGAGCGGTAGTACCGCCCCTACCACCGCGGTAGTACCGCGTTGGGTCCTATTCCCTACTAGTCTCCTCTGCCGGCAATGCCGCTGGCTGGTGCGGCAGTACCGCTGACCTAGCGGTAGTACCGCCCCCTCTTAGCGGTAGTACCGCCCTGTGCGGGGCTGGTTGGTGGGGGGCAACGGTTGGATTGTTGCCCCCACTATAAAAGGGAGTCCCCTTCTTCTCTTTGACCTACCTCTTCCTCCCCCAAGCTCCATTTATTGCTCAAGCTCCATTAAATGCTCCAAGCTCCATTTTCGCCCGATCTATCTCTCTGGCCAATCAAACTTGTTGATTTTCTCGGGAGTGGTTGAGAAGGCCCCGATCTACACTTCCACCAAGGGATTTTCGATTCCCCCACTCATCCCTAGCGGATCTTGTTACTCTTGGGTGTTTGAGCACCCTAGACGATTGAGGTCACCACGGAGCCATAGTCCATTGTGGTGAAGTTTCATGGTTTTGTTGGGAGCCTCCGATTAAGTTGTGGATATTGCCCCAACCTTGTTTGTAAAGGTTCGGTCGTCACCTTCCAGGGCACCAATAGTGGAATCACGGCATCTCGCATTGTGTGAGGGCGTGAGGAGAATACGGTGGCCCTAGTGGCTTCTTGGGGAGCATTGTGCCTCCACACCGCTCTAACGGAGACGTACTTCCCCTCAAAAGGAAGGAACTTCGGTAACACATCCTCGTCTTCACCGGATCCACTCTTGGTTATCTCTTACCTTTACTTGTGCAAGCTCTTTAGTGTTACTTCTCTTGCTTGCTTGTATGCTTATTGTTATTGCATCATATAGGTTGCTCACCTAGTTGCACATCTAGACAACCTACTTTGATGCAAAGTTTAATTTGGTAAAGAAAAGTAAAAATTGGTAGTTGCGTATTCACCCCCCCTCTAGTCAACCATATCGATCCTTTCACTTGGCCCATGCCCCTCTGTCACGTCATCGATCTGTGTGCGATGCCAAGACATCGATCCGTGGGACTGCACCTCCGTGTGCGCAGCTATGCCGACGGCCTTGCCCCAACCTTGCCGTCGGCATATGTTTATTTAGTTTTTTATTTTACTTTATACTATCTATGGCAGAGGTATGCCTACGGCATAGCCGTCGGCATAGGCCTGGCCCATGCCCCTCTGCCATGTCATTGATCTGTGCGCGATGCCACATCATCGATCCGTGGGACTGCACCGATCTGTGCACAGCTATGCGGACGGCCTTGCCGTCGGCATATATTTAATTTATTTTTATTTTTTTATTTTTACTTTATATTTTCTCCATAAGATACTTATGCCTTATCTAAAAAAACATACCCTGATGGTATATCGATTGCCCCCATTACGAACGTCGATGTCGCCGTGTCACGGAGGGGGGGGGACGGTCGACGCGGAGGGAATCTGGTTAGTGGGGGGATTCGGGGTGTAGCTATGTCACCGAAAAATCGCACGGGTCCCGATGCATATATGAAAGTGTTCACGCATGCGTAGACACCCGTCTTGGGGCTCCGCGGTGTGCCCCCCCTCCACGCAAGGCAGTGCTGCCGTCACTTGGAGGGGGCCAAACCCCGAAGATGCGTGCCGCCTCTTCGGACATGCCACCACACCACCCCGCATGTATGAGGTCCTGGTGCGATGCTCCGGTGGCATTGCTACTCCCCAGGGGCCCGTCCCGCCTAACCCTGTAGCGTTTGACCACAAGATCTAGCCCTTTGACTTTGCATGAACGGGCTTTGACCAGTGGAACTCTCCACCCGGTTGTGTTAAGTCAGCCAATAGGAACACTTTGGAGCAACATCCGGGCCAAAGCCACAGCAAGACCCCCTCCGTGTAGACCCGACGCGTCCGTTTCCCACCTCCAGGTGCCGGCGGCGGCGCCGTTCGTGAGGGGGGCCACACGCCGGAGGTGCGTGCCGGGCGTTTGCAACCGCCACAACACTTCCAGACTTGTGAGAGGCCGCCTACGCAATATTTGGTGGCATGCTATCCCCCGGAGGCCTACGGCCACAATCGTAGACACGCGGAGAGTAATACGCGTAGAGGGAAGTGTTCAGATACTTCTCCATCACAAAAAATTATAAACAATTACCATCAATCCTATAGCACATGTGCCCACGTCGTGTAAAAAACTCATGATTTTATCACGCTCCGAGTATTAATAATATTCACGCTGCATCGTTACCGCAAAACGTCTACTACCGTGTCATCACCGTCCGTGAGGGGGGCCACACCCCGGAGACGCGTGCCGCCTCTTCGGACATGCCACCACACCACCCCGCATGTATGAGGTCCCGGTGCGACGCTTCGGTGGCATTGCTACCCCCAGGGCCCCCGTCCCGCCTAACCCTGTAGCGTTTGACCACGGGATCTAGCCCTTTGACTTTACACGGACGGGCTTTGACCGGTGGACCTCTCCACCCGGCTGTGTTAGGTCAGCCCATAGGAACACTTTGGAGCAACATCTGGGCTAGACCCATAGCAAGATGCCCTCCATGTAGACTCGACGCGTCCGTTTCCCCCCTCCAGGTGCCGGCGGCGGCGCCGTCCATGAGGGGGGCACACCCCGGAGATGCGTGCCGCCTCTTCGGACATGCCACCACACCACCCCGCATGTATGAGGGTCCGGTGCGATGCTCCGGTAGCATTGCTACCCCCAGGGCCCCCGTCCCGCCTAACCCTGTAGCGTTTGACCACGGGATCTAGCCCTTTGACTTTGCACGGACGAGCTTTGACCAGTGGACCTATCCACCCGGTTGTGTTAGGTCAGCCCATAGGAACACTTTGGAGCAACATCCGGGCCAGACCCACAGCAAGAACCCCTCTGTGTAGACCCGACGCGTCCGTTTCCCCCCTCCAGGTGCCGGCGGCGACGCCGTCCGTGAGCGGGGCACACCCCGGAGACGTGTGCCACCTCTTCGGACATGCCACCACATCGTACGACATGTATTAGGTCCCAGTGCGACACTCCGGTGGCATTGCTACCCCCAGGGCCCCCGTCTCGCTTAACCCTGTAGCGTTTGACCACGAGATCTAACCCTTTGACTTTGCATGGACGAGCTTTGACCAGTGGACCTCTCCACCCGGTTGTGTTAGGTCAGCCCATAGGAACACTTTGAAGCAACATCCGGGCCAAAGACACAGCAAGATCCCCTACGTGTAGACCCGACGTGTCCGTTTCCCCCTCCAGGTGCCGGCGGCGGCGCCGTCCGTGAGGGGGGGGGGGCACACCCCGGAGACGCGTGCCGCCTCTTCGGACATGCCACCACACCACCCCGCATGTATGAGGGCCCGGTGCAATGCTCCAGTGGCATTGCTACCCCCCAGGGCCACTGTCCCGCCTAACCTTGTAGCGTTTGACTACGGGATCTAGCCCTTTGACTTTGCACGGACGGGCTTTCACCAGTGGACCTCTTGACCCGGTTGTGTTAGGTCAGCCCATAGGAACACTTTGGAGCAACATCCGGGCCAGACCATAGCAAGATCCCCTCCGTGTAGACCCGACGCGTCCGTTTCCCCCCTCCATGTGCCGGCGGCGGCGCCGTCCGTGAGGGGGGGCACACCCCGGAGACGTGTGCCGCATCTTCTGACATGCCACCACACCGTACGGCATGTAGTACGTCCCGGTGCGACGCTCCAGTGGCATTGCTACCCCCAGGCCCCCCGTCCCGCCTAACCCTGTAGTGTTTGACCATAGGACCTAGCCCTTTGACTTTGCACGGACGAGATTTGACCAGTGGACCTCTCCACCCGGTTGTGTTAGGTCAGCCCATAGGAACACTTTGGAGCAACATCTGGGCCAGACCCACAGCAAGATCCCCTCCGTGTAGACCCGACGCGTCCGTTTCCCCCCTCCAGGTGCCGGCGGCGCCGCCGTCCGTGAGGGGGGCACACCCCGGAGACGCGTGCCGCCTCTTCGGACATGCCACTGATACGTCTGCAACGTATCTATAATTTTTTATTGTTCCATGCTATTATATTATCTGTTTTGGATGTTTATGGGCTTTATTATACACTTTTATATTATTTTTGGGACTAACCTATTAACCCAGAGCCTAGTGCGAGTTTCTGTTTTTTTCCTTGTTTTAGAGTATCGCAGAAAAGGAAAATCAAACGGAGTCCAATTGACCTGAAACTTCATGGAACTTATTTTTGGACCAGAAGAAGCCCACGGAGTATCGGAGATGGACCAAGAGAGTCCCGGGCTGGCCACGAGGGTGGGGGGCGCGCCCCCCTGCCTCGTGGACAGCCCGGAGGTCCACCGACGTACTTCTTCCTCCCATATATATATCCATATACCCTAAAAACTTCGGGGAGCACAATAGATCGGGAGTTCCACCACCAGAAGCCTCCGTAGACACCGGAAGCCAATCTAGACCCGTTCCAGCACCCTGCCGGAGGGGGAATCCCTCTCCGGTGGCCATCTTCATCATCTCGGTGCTCTCCGTGACGAGGAGGGAGTAGTTCTCCCTCGGGGCTGAGGGTATGTACCAATAGCTATGTGTTTGATCTCTCTCTCTCTCTCTCTCTCGTGTTCTTGAGGTGGTACGATCTTAATGTATCGCGAGCTTTGCTATTATAGTTGGATCTTATGATGTTTCTCCCCCTCTACTCTCTTGTAATGGATTGAGTTTTCCCTTTGAAGTTATCTTATCGGATTGAGTCTTTAAGGATTTGAGAACACTTGATGTATGTCTTGCGTGGGATAACCGTGGTGACAATGGGTTATTCTATTGTTTCACTTGATGTATGTTTTGGTGATCAACTTGCGGGTTTCGCCCATGAACCTATACATAGGGGTTGGCACACGTTTTCGTCTTGACTCTCCGGTAGAAACTTTGGGGCACTTTTTGAAGTACTTTGTGTTGGTTTGAATAGATGAATCTGAGATTGTGTGATGCATATCGTATAATCATACCCGCGGATACTTGAGGTGACATTGGAGTATCTAGGTGACATTAGGGTTTTGATTGATTTGTGTCTTAAGGTGTTATTCTAGTACGAACTCTAGGATAGATTGAACGGAAAGAATAGCTTCATGTTATTTTACTACGGACTCTTGAATAGATCGATCAGAAAGAATAACTTTGAGGTGGTTTCGTACCCTACCGTCATCTCTTTGTTTGTTCTCCGCTATTAGTGACTTTGGAGTGACTCTTTGTTGCATGTTGGGGAATAGTTATGTGATCCAATTATGTTATTATTGTTGAGAGAACTTGCACTAGTGAAAGTATGAACCCATATTCATATGTGATGTACACCTAAAAGACAAAAATTCATGTTAAAATAGGCCTTTTCTTTGTTGTATTTGGGCCAGATATTTGTTTGTTTTTGTGTAGCATGCACATAATCAAATTAGTTGATAAAATTTTATACATACTTGAAGAATATGCATTGTATTTGTGGAAAAGAATTGACATTTTTTGAAACTTCTATATATATTTTGATTTATTTTGTAAACGAGCTTCATGAGCTTGGTCTTTGCAACGATATTCTCGGCGAAGACCTCGATATATGGATTGAATGAGAAATGCCCTGCATCAAGATTTTTTTTTTAACAAAGACCTCACAGAATCACAACATACTCCAGTTTTAGCACAACACAACCAACAGTGTGCAGAGGAAGAAACAGAGAGATTGCCAGGCAAAAAATGTCTCCAGACCAAACAACAGTGGCATCAACAGTCATGTAGTATAAACTATCCAAATTCTATTGATTCACTTGCAGACAGTAGATGCTGAAGAAATACACCATCACAAGGCATCACATCACCACCTCAACTCTCGGAGATCTGCAAACTTGAGCCTGATGCTCTGCAGAGATGATACAAACTACCAATGAATTGCCTTCTCTTCACGCCGAAAGAGCAGACCGACCAAGAGCTATCCGTCGAGTTAAAAATATTAGCAGCCACACCAGTTACTTATCACAACTACTTCAGCAAGAATTTCTAGAACTAGTCTTCCGTCGCTTCCCCGGGGCTTCGGAAACATATATTGGCCTTCATCACCGCTCGTCGCCGCATTCAAGCATCGACATGAAAGAATCTGCAGCGGTGGAAGGGGCAGTCCTCCTTTTCTTGCAAGATTTGATTGGCTGAGCAATGGAATGAACCTCGTCTTCAAGAAAATTCTGACCAGAGGCTTCTGGAGAGAAGGAACGAAATGCTTGTCAGACTAACAGTTATGAACTTCTGTCAAAGTGAATTTTCATGTAATTATTTACTAAAGAGCTACCCTAGACAATGCATCAAACATGGTTGTCGACCAAATAGCCAATTCAGTTAAAGCCGCTTTATATGACAAACAATTCCATAAGATCATTTACTATTTCCACCTATCATGACGAATACCTGCGGCCTGGCATGCAAAATTACATCAATCCTTGGATCACAATTATTGGATTTATCGACTTACGACATGATAACAATGTATCTTTTTTCTTTAGTCGACACTTCTGAATTTATATCAGACTAACAGTAAGTGAAGACTGCATAGCAATTCTGAACTTCTGTCAAACTGAACAAAACACATACCGTAGAAAACAATCTGCAAACAAGATAATGAAGTGTAACAACCTGAGCTTTTGCCAACAAGATTTTCTCCGGCGCAAATGTCCACTTCTCTTCTATGCATCCGAGCCGTCTTCGGAACCGTCTCGGTACCCGATTCACCATCATCGGCCGAAGCACCCACCACATCACCACGACGATTGACACCGGAATAATCTCTGGGTGGCCTGAAACGCCTTGCCCACGGATCCTCGGGCAGGCCTCTTACGCCCACATGACGCGAGCGAGGGACGTTCCTCTCGGACATGAGCTCACTGGGAGCTCCATCTTGGACATGGAGTGCCTTGAGCCCATGGCCGGCCACATGGGTGATGTTCCTAGCAGGAGCGTGAGCGTGGTGGTGCTGTAACTGTTGGCCACGGAGTTGCCGCACAAAGGAGGCCTCCATGGAGCTTATGTACATGTTGTGGCTGTCGTTTGTCCATCCAGCCGACACCAACTCTCCAACTTGGTCGCCCTGCTGAAGAATAAGATATGATCATTTTCCACTTTACAGGTCATTTCCATTTCCATGCAAAATTAAGTCACTAGACTTGTACTTTTGCCTGGCTTCGTCTGTACTTTTCGAGTCGAATTAAACTTGCATGTCGATTGGCAAGAGCTAATTGCAAGAGAATACTGAGCTAATCAAGGATTTCATTTATCAGAGACTAGGAAATCAAACATAAGTCGAAGTGATATGCTCCTAGTACTTGCAGTGAATCAGAAAAACATTCAGGCGCGGATAGATTAGATTACCTTGGCGACAGTGCCGGGTGGCTGTTGAATCGTGGACAAGTCCCCCATCCGATCAAGAAGAAGCAGGGTATATTTATGTGTCCGATGAAATGGATGGAAGCAAAGATTCAGTCCTTTCCTTCCTACCTCCTTTCCCCCCTTGATGAGAAAAACGGACCGAAATCGACGGCGGTCGGAAAGAGCGGTTGGACGAAGAGATCGACAAGATTTGAGCTCTCTCCTCCGCAAGAACTATCGTCGCACGGCGCCAGAAATCCGGGGAAGGACGTAGAAATCAGGATATCTTCCGTCGATTTTCTCAGATAAAAGCTCAAGTCGATGGAGAAGAGGGGAAGCGATGTGTGGGATTTGGTCGTCCGTCGTCCTCCTCCTGGAGAGATAGAGACGAGGAGGCCGAGATGCATACTCTCATCGAAAGAAAAATATCTGGCCTGCACCAGCGCCAGCAAGCAGAGAGAGAGAGAGAGAGAGAGAGAGAGAGAGAGCAGAGAAGACGAAGAAATAAAAGGGCAGCGCAGGGCGCGTGGAGGTGCACCTTTTGTGTTCCACATGATGGCAAATTTTAATACACATTTTGTGTGTGTATTCAATAGTAAAAATACCATACAATCTAATCAACATTTTTTGCCACCACGTACAATGCAAATTGCCATGATATTTTTCTTTTTTGTGCCATTGCATAACCAAAGATCTTTTTGACCATGGCAATTTTTTTTAAAGAATATCACATTTTTGGTTTGCATGGGATTTTTTAGTTCTCATTCTTTTTACCCTTTATTTTTGGACTATGGCAACTTTTTGTACAACATGGCAAATGCTAGGCTTTTTTTTTTGCATGGTAATACGTGGCTCATTTATAAAATAAAGATCCGGTTACAAGGCACATAAGCACCGACATTACAAGACTGAAAAGATAGGATAATCCTATGCAAAATACCAGCGCATGTTCCTCTCCTCTGACACCATCGAAGTGGCCACCAAAGGGAAAGAAAACAGATCACCTCTTCACCAGAGCTCGACGCGGCTCCATCGCTGATCAGCAGCTTTACGGACCTCGAAAGTAGTTTGCTAGAAGCAAAATCATTGCCGTTGAGAGAATCAGACCGGGGCAACATGTCCCCGGACACGCCATCGAACTCTAGATCTGACACCCCCGTACGACAACGACGTCGATGGAGGAAACCAAAACTGTCAGCCACCAACCACAAACCCAGCAAGGGATGCACCATCTTCCAGCTGTCACTTGCGCAGACAATCGTCTGTGCGTACTCCTGGATGACAAAATCTTCCTGCTCCACCATGACGTCGGAGACAACGCCACAGCATCCGGGACATAGCATAAGGAGAGACACACTTGATGGAGTCGCCGCCGCCGCCTCGCTGACACCATCCATGAACCCTAACACAGCCAATCTGAAGGATCGGCAATCACACGATGCCATCAATTCCGAGACGCCGCCATGAAGAGCACCGCCGGTGTGGGAGTGAAGCTGAGGCAGATTTATTCATCCGGGTGTCGCTCCCACCACCCCAACGACGCACCACGACCTACAAATCCAAAACCTAACTACAGAGCGGAGGAACGGGGCACCCCCTCCCTCCTGCCGCCAGAGCAACCGGAGGAAGGGGGGCCAACGCCCTGGTCGGCTGAGATCGGAGGAAGAAAATCGCCTCCCTAGTCGCCTGGCGTGGCGGCGGCTAGGGTAGGGAAAATGCTAGGCTTTACTAGTCACAGGCAAAACTATGCTTTTTTGTCATAGTACAAACTGGCCAAAGTGGGTTTACTTTTTACTTTTATATTTTAGTATGAGAGCATTAAGGCATGTATGCGCATGCTTATGGAGGGGAGGGGTGTTGTTTCATGCCGAACGAATTCGTTCATTCTCTATAGCCCCCCCCTTCAACCCCAAGTAGCGAACAAAACATTCACTCTAGCCTGCCCAGGAATCTGACATTTGGAACATTATGGGGGTCCAATATTTGTACTATATAGTACGTATAAAAGAATGTGTGTGTCTTTCTTTCTATCCTTAATTTTGACCTACTATTCGATTAATCCGGTTACGTTTGGTGACCCTATGTACCCTTAACTAGCTAATTGTCCATGTGTTGCAATGAGGACAACACATTTTAGTGATTTAATATCAATTACGAGTGACCCAACAAACACATCATGAGTGCTTCTTTTCCTATGGCTTGTCTCACATCAACGTCGTCGGGTAGGATCATGTGGCAGAACATGAAGATGATGAAAAGGGGGCATATAATTTTAGGAGGAGTCCACATAACTAATACTTTTCCTAAATTAAGGCTTCTCGCTTGAGGTATTGATACGTCTCTGTCGTATCTACTTTTCCAAACACTTTTGCCCTTGTTTTGGACTCTAACTTATATGATTTGAATGGAACTAACCCGGACTGACGCTGTTTTCAGCAGAACTGCCATGATGTTGTTTTATATGCAGAAAACAAAAGTTCTCGGAATGACCTGAAACTCCACGGAATATCTTACAATAAATAATAAAAATCCTCGCCAAAGATGAAGACCAGGGGGCCCACACCCTGTCCACGAGGGTGGGGGGGTGCCCCCCCTAGGGCGCGCCCCCTACCTCGTGGGCCCCCTGGAGACCTCCCGACTCCAACTCCAACTCTATATATCTGCTTTCGGGGAGAGAAAAATAGGAGAGAAGAATTCATCGCGTTTTACGATACGGAGCCGCCGCCAAGCCCTAAAACCTCTCGGGAGGGCTGATCTGGAGTCCGTTCGGGGCTCTGGAGAGGGGGATTCGTCGCCGTCGTCATCATCAACCATCCTCCATCACCAATTTCATGATGCTCACCGCCGTGCGTGAGTAATTCCATCGTAGGCTTGTTGGACGGTGATGTGTTGGATGAGATTTATCATGTAATTGAGTTAGTTTTGTTAGGGTTTGATCCCTAGTATCCACTATGTTCTGAGATTGATGTTGCTATGACTTTGCTATGCTTAATGCTTGTCACTAGGGCCCGAGTGCCATGATTTCAAATCTGAACCTATTATGTTTTCATCAATATATGAGAGTTCTTGATCCTATCTTGCAAGTCTATAGTCACCTATTATGTGTTATGATCCGTTAACCCCGAAGTGACAATAATCGGGATACTTACCGGTGATGACCGTAGTTTGAGGAGTTCATGTATTCACTATGTGCTAATGCTTTGTTCCGGTTCTCTATTAAAAGGAGGCCTTAATATCCCTTAGTTTCCATTAGGACCCCGCTGCCACGGGAGGGTAGGAAAAAAGATGTCATGCAAGTTCTTTTCCATAAGCACGTATGACTATATTCGGAATACATGCCTACATTACATTGATGAATTGGAGCTAGTTCTGTGTCACCCTATGTTATGGCTATTACATGATGAAACCACATTCGGCATAATTATCCATCACTGATCCGATGCCTACGAGCTTTCCATATATTGGTTTAAGCTTATTTACTTTCCCGTTGCTATTTTTACAATCACTACAAAATACCAAAAACATTACTTTGCTTTCGTTACTCTTTTGTTACCGTTACCATCACTATCATATTATTTTGCTACTAAACACTTTGCTGCAGATACTAAGTTTCCAAGTGTGGTTGAATTGACAACTCAACTGCTAATACTTGATAATATTCTTTGGCTCCCCTTGTGTCGAATCAATAAATTTGGGTTGAATACTCTACCCTCGAAAGCTGTTGCGATCCCCTATACTTGAGGGTTATCAAGACTAATTTCTGGCGCCGTTGCCGGGGAGCATAGCTCTATTCTTTGAGTCACTTGGGATTTATATCTGCTGGACACTATGAAGAACTTGAAAAACACTAAGACAACAATTTATCCCTCAACTACGAGGGGAGGTAAGGAACTGCCATCTAGCTCTGCACTTGATTCACCTTCTGTTATGAGTAAGCTTGCAACACCTAAACCTGCTTCTGCTATTCGTTCTGATATGTCGCATGTTATTGATGATGCTACTTCTTCTATACATGATACTTATGATGAAACTACTTCTATGCTTGATACTACTGTTCCACTTGGTGATTTTCTCGAGGAATGACTTGCTAGGGCTAGAGAGATTGAAAATATTGAATCTGATTATGATGATGAAAGTGGTGATGAAGAATCACTTGTTATTCCTGAGGGTTATTTATTTGATCAAGAAGCTTCTTTAGCTATTTTAGCTTGCAAAGATAGATATGAACTCAAAAGGTTATTAGCTAAATGGAATAAGCAATCTCTAAATGTTAGAATGAAACCTGACCCTACTTTTGCTACTTCACCTATTTGTGTTACCGATAAGGATTATGCATTCTCTGTTGATCCTGATATAATTACTTTGGTTGAATCTGATCCTTTCCATGGCTATGAATCTAAAACTCTTGTGGCACATCTTACTAAACTGAATGATATAGCCACCCTGTTCACTAAAGATGAAAGAACTCGTTACTTTTATATCCTTCAAATATTTCCGTTCTCATTAAACGGTGATGCTAAGATATGGTTTAATTCTCTTGATCCTGGTTGTGTGCGTAGTCCCCAGGATATGATTTACTACTTCTCTGCTAAATATTTCCCTGCTCATAAGAAACAAGCTGCTTTAAAGTAAATATACAACTTTGTGCAAATTAAAGAAGAGAGTCTCCCACAAGCTTGGGGGAGGCTTCTCAAGTTACTTAATGCTTTGCCTGATCATCCTCTTAAGAAAAATGAAATACTTGATACTCTTTTATAATGGACTGACCGATGCTTCCAGAGATTACCTGGATAGTTGTGCTGGTTCTCTTTTCAGGGAAAGAACACCGGATGAAGCTGAAATCTTATTGAATAATATGTTGACAAATGAAAATAATTGGGCACCTCCTGAGCCAGCTCCTGCTCCAATTAATGATCCTAGTCCTAAACCAACTCCAAAGAAGAGAGGTGTTCTATTTCTCAGTCCCGAAGATATGCAAGAGGAAAAGAAATCTATGAAAGAAAAAAGTATTAAAGCTGAAGATGTTAGGAATTTACCTCCTATTGAAGAAATACATGGTCTTAATTTACCGCCTATTGAAGAAACATATGATCTTAATCCTTTATTTATTGAAGAACCTCCAGACCTCGATAACCCGACACAGGTAGTAAAGGTAAATTCTCTCTATAGATATGATAAAGCTGAAATCCTTCCTGCTAAAATTGCTAGTCAATGCTTGGATGAGTTTGATAATTTTATGTTTAAGCAAGAAGACTTCAATGCTTATTTTGGTAGACAATTAAAACAAAATGTTGATATGATTAAATATTTGGGTGATTATATGGCTAATATTAGAGGTGAACTTAAACTTGTTAGCAAACATGCTTCTATGGTTACCACTCAAGTAGAACAAGTACTTAAAGCTCAAAAGGAATTGCTCAATGAGATGAATAGTAAGAAAAATAATTATGCTGTTAAAGTGGCTACTAGAATTGGTAGAATGACTCAGGAACCTTTGTATCCTGAAGGCCACCCTAAGAGAATTGAGCAAGATTCTCAGAGAAATAATATTGATGCACCTAGTTCTTCTAAAAGGAAGAAAAGAAAAAATGATAGAACTGTGCAAACTTCTAGTGAACCTATTGCTGAACCACCTGATAATCCAAATGGTATATCTATGTCTGATGCCGAAACACAATCTGGCAATGAACATGAACCTAATGAAAATGTTAATGATGATGTTCATAATGATGCTCAACCTAGTAATGATAATGATGTAGAAATTGAACCTGCTGTTGATCTTGATAACCCACAATCAAAGAATCAATGTTATGATAAGAAATACTTTGTTGCTAGGAAACATGGTAAAGAAAGAGAGCCTTGTGTTCAGAAACCCATGCCTTTTCCTCCCAAACCATCCAAGAAAAAGGATGATGAGGATTTTGAGCGCTTTGCTGAAATGATTAGACCTATCTTTTTGCGTATGCGATTGACTGATATGCTCAAAATGAATCCTTATGCTAAGTACATGAAAAATATTGTTACAAATAAAAGAAAGATACCAGAAGCTGAAATTTCCACCATGCTTGCTAATTATACTTTTAAGGGTGTAATACCAAAGAAACTTGGAGATCCAGGAGTACCTACTATACCATGCTCCATTAAAACAAACTATGTTAAAACTGCTTTATGTCATCTTGGAGCCGGTGTTAGTGTTATGCCTCTCTCTTTATATCGTAGACTTGACTTGAATAAGTTGACACCTACTAAAATATCTTTGCAAATGGCTGATAAATCAACTTCTATACCTGTCGGTATTTGTGAGGATGTGCCTGTTGTGGTTGCAAACGTTACTATTTTAACGGACTTTGTTATTCTTGATATTCCCGAGGACGATAGTATGTCTATTATTCTTGGAAGACCTTTTCTTAATACTGCAGGGGCTATTATTGATTGCAACAAAGGCAATGTCACTTTTCATGTTAATGGTAATGAGCATACGGTAAACTTTCCGAGGAAACAACCTCAAGTTCATAGTATGAATTCTATCGGAAAAATTCCATCGATTATATTTGGAGGTTTTGAATTTCCTCTTCCTACTGTCAAGAAGAAATATGATATACTTATTATTGGGGATGTGCATATCCCCGTTGAGGTAACCTAGTGCTATTCGAAATTTCTGCGGTTTCATGTTAATCGGAATGAGTTTGTTAACAAGACTTGATCAACCTTGTTAGTGGATTCCTTTTGACGAGCATGAGATGAATGAAACTAGAAGCACAACCTTCTGTACCCTCTCTATACTTTCTGTTATTTAGTTGAAATAATGTAAAAATAGTATTTTTCTCTCCGTTTCCTAATTTATCCATGCAATATAAAAATGTCTCGAAAATAAAAGTCCTCAGAATGACATGCCAATTTAATATGATTTTTTCGGGAATATTTGAGGATTTATGGTGCAAAAATTACCGCGGGGGGAGCTGCCACCTGGTCACGAGGGTGGAGGGCGCGCCCTGCCCCCCTGGGCGCGCCCCTGCCTCGTGGGCCCACGGTGACCCTCCTCCACTTCTTCCTGCACCCATCCTCTTCTTCTTCCTCCCACAAACACGAAAAACCAACTCAAGCACGAGTTCCAGCCCTCTTTGCTGCCATTTTCGATCTCCTTGCTCAAAGCACCTCTCACAAAACTGCTTGGGGAGATTGTTCCTTGGTATGTGGCTCCTCCATTGGTCCAATTAGTTTTTGTTCTAGTGTTTTATTCATTACAAATTTTTGCTGCTTAGGTGACCTTGTTCTTGAGCTTGCATGTCAAATTTATATGGTCAAAAGTAGTTTTGATGCATGATATAGGCTCTAGGCACTTGTAGGAGTGGTTGCTATCAATATTATTGAGTTTGGTTTACTTTTATTTTGAAGTTACTAAAAATTTCAGAATTTTTCAGAAAATGATGAGGAGAATTTTGAGGGGCTCATCGAGCCAAAGCTCGAAGGAGAAGGCACCGAAGCCTAAGTATAATTTTCCTCGCACCGCGGAGGTTCGGGCGTGTGAATGGCCTTCCGAGGATTTCTTAAGAGCAGTCAGGATTTATGAAGATTTTCATGAGTTGGCTCAGACTGCAGGCCTTACCGCTTTCCTCCACGACCAATGCGATCAGTATCTCTTGCTCACAAATACCTTTGTGCAAAACTTTCATTTTCATTCTAAGAACTCACCACCTACGGTGGAATTTCATTTATATGATGAGCATAAGGAGAAGTCACTTTATGATTTCTGTCGGATTTGTTTAGTCCCTTTTGGGGGCAAGACAGAAGAACCGCATCGTGATGATGTGGAGGGATTAATTGACACTATCATTGTAGGGGAAACAAGGAAGGGTTCCGATGCACGAATCACTAGCATACATTTTCCTGTTTTACGCTACTTTGCATTATTTGCTAGTTGTTGCTTAATTGGTCGCGGGAACTGTGGAAACCTGGGTATCCCTGACATTATTATTTTGCACCACGGCTTATACGGTGATAACTCTTTTAGTATGGGCGGCATTATTGCTAGACGGTTAGTATGAACCGTACTAAGGGTCCCATCTTTGGAGGCATTTATGCTTCACACCTCGCTGCACATTTTAACATACCTATTAGGCATTATGAGAAGGAAGAAAAGGTGTTGCCTCGTATTTATTTAGGTTATAAAAGTATGGTAGCACATGATTTTATTGTTAAGAATAGGGAAGGAGAGCTTAAATATCAATTGTTCTTTAATAAACATCATCTTGAGACTATTACCTTGCCTGCTCCTTCTTTATTTGATTTGACTGTAGGCACGTACCTTGTTCCGTTGGCGGCTATTCACGCCTACCGGAACCCTACACCAGCCCCGAAACCGGAACCACAAGAGGAGCCTCCACGATAGTCTGTTTATTCTTGGGATCCGGAGATGGCTGTCAGCCAATGGCAGTCAAAGTCTTCTTCATCACAGTACGACCCCAACAACTATTATTATGAATATCAGTCAGGCCAGCCGTGGCCATAGACCAACTTAGGCCAAAAGCCTAAGCTTGGGGGAGTACGTATTTCTCACCGACATTACATTTATGTTCACACACACGCATTGCTAGATGTCGGTGTTCATACTTTTTCATTGTTTATTTCCTTTTATGCTTTCTTCTTGTGTGTTTGATAAACCTTAAAAAAACCAAAAAAATTAGTAGTAGTTTACTTTTCTTGCTGTAGTAATAATTAAAAAGAAAACCCAAAAATATTTCCCGCTCTTCTTTTGCTTGTTGGGAGCTTTCCCGTGTAAATAGTTTTATTTCTTTTCTTTTCTTTGGGGGTCAGTAGGAGAAGACCATGATTAAATTGTTGAAATGGCTCTTATATGCTTTATTGTTGATTTAACCAAGAGCCCATATTGCTTTGTCTTCTCCTGTTTATTGAATGCTCGCAGATTCCAGCTTAGTCCAATGCACGTGCACTCTTATTATTATTCACATCATTCGGTCGTGCAAGTGAAAGGCAATTATGATGATATATGATGGACTGACGGAGATGAGAAAAGCCATTATGAACTCGACCTCTTTTGTTTTTGTAAATATGATGAGTTCATCGTTCTTGATTCAGCTTGTTATGAATAAACATGTTTGCAATGACAATTAGAGATCATAGTTGCTTGTGCCATGCTTGATTAGCTATGAGTTATAATGGTTTACCTTGCGTGCCAACATGCTATTGAGATGGTTATGATGTGGTATGATGGGGTGGTATCCTCCTTTGAATGATTTAAGTGACTTGACTTGGCACATGTTCACGCATGTAGTTGAAACAAATCAACATAGCCTTCACGATATTTATGTTCATGGTGGATTATATCCTACTCATGCTTGCATCCAATGTTTATTAATTTTAATGCATGTACATGGCTGTTGTCGCTCTCTAGTTGGTCGCTTCCCAGTCTTTTGCTAGCCTTCACCTGTACTAAGCAGGAATACTGCTTGTGCATCCAATCCCTTAAACCCCAAAGTTATTCCAGATGAGTCCACTATACCTCCCTATATGCGGTATCTACCTGCCGTTCCAAGTAAATTTGTATGTGCCAAATTCTAAACCTTTAAATACTCATCCTGTTTTGTATGCTCGAATAGCTCATGTATCAACTAGGGCTGTCTGTATCTTCCACGCTAGGCGGGTTATTCTCAAGAGGAGTGGACTCCGCTCCTCACTCACGAGAAAATGGCTGGTCACCGGGATGCCCAGTCTCATGCTTTATGCAAACTAAATCAAAATAATTGCAAAACGAAACTCCCCCTGGGACTGTTGTTAGTTGGAGGCACTCGTTGTTTCGAGCAAGCCATGGATTGATGTTTGTTGGTGGAGGGGGAGTATAAACTTTACCATTCTGTTTGGGAACCGCCTATAATGTGTGTAGCATGGAAGATATCGCCATCTCTTGGTTGTTATGTTGACAATAAAAGTATACCGCTCAAAATATAAATTATCTCTATTTCAAAACCGAGCTCTGGCACCTCTAGAAATCCCTGCTTCCCTCTGCGAAGGGCCTATCTATTTACTTTTATGTTGAGTCATCACCCTCTTATTAAAAGCACTAGCTGGAGAGCGCAGCTGTCATTTGCATTCATCACTGTTAACTTATATCGGGTGTGACTATGATTGGATCTCTTTTACCATGAATTACAATGTCTAGTCAGTCCTTGATCTTTAAAGGTGCTCTGCATTTATGTTTTGTGGTCTCAGAAAGGGCTAGCAAGATACCATCTTGTTATATCATATTATGATTGTTTTGAGAAAGTGTTGTCATCGGAGATTTATTATTATGGCTTGCTAGTTGATTATGCTATTGATATGGGTAATCATGAGACCTGAGAATTATTGCAAATATGGTTAGTTATAATCTTTGCTGAAAACTTGAATGCTAGCTTGACATATTTACAACAACAAGAGCAAACAGAGTTTGTAAAAGTTTTTCTTTATTTCTGTCAGTTTGTCAACTGAATTGCTTGAGGACAAGCAAGGGTTTACGCTCGGGGGAGTTGATACGTCTTCGTCGTATATACTTTTCCAAACACTTTTGCCCTTGTTTTGGACTCTAACTTGTATAATTTGAATGGAACTAACCCGGACTGACGCTGTTTTCAGCAGAACTGCCATGATGTTGTTTTATGTGCAGAAAACAAAAGTTCTCGGAATGACCTGAAACTCCACGGAATATCTTACAATAAATAATAAAAAATCCTCGCCAAAGATGAAGACCAAGGGGCCCACACCCTGTCCACGAGGGTGGGGGCGCGCCCCCCTACCCCGTGGGCCCCCTGGAGACCTCCCGACTCCAACTCCAACTCTATATATCTGCTTTCGGGGAGAAAAAAATAGGAGAGAAGAATTCATCGCGTTTTATGATAAGGAGCCGCCGGCCCTAAAACCTCTCGGGAGGGCTGATCTGGAGTCCGTTCGGGGGTCCGAAGAGGGGGATTCGTCGCCGTCGTCATCATCAACCATCCTCCATCACCAATTTCATGATGCTCACCACCATGCGTGAGTAATTCAATCGTAGGCTTGCTGGACGATGATGGGTTGGATGAGATTTATCATGTAATCGAGTTAGTTTTGTTAGGGTTTGATCCCTAGTATCCACTATGTTCTGAGATTGATGTTGCTATGACTTTGCTATGCTTAATGCTTGTCACTAGGGCCCGAGTGCTATGATTTCAGATCTGAACCTATTATGTTTTCATCAATATATGAGAGTTCTTGATCCTATCTTGCAAGTCTATAGTCACCTATTATGTGTTATGATCCGTTAACCCCGAAGTGACAATAATCGGGATACTTACCGGTGATGACCGTAGTTTGAGGAGTTCATGTATTCACTATGTGCTAATGCTTTGTTCCGGTTCTCTATTAAAAGGAGGCCTTAATATCCCTTAGTTTCCATTAGGACCCCGCTGCCACGGGAGGGTAGGACAAAAGATGTCATGCAAGTTCTTTTCCATAAGCACGTATGACTATATTCGGAATACATGCTTACATTACATTGATGAATTGGAGCTAGTTCGGTGTCACCCTATGTTATGACTGTTACATGATGAAACCACATCTGGCATAATTATCCATCACTGATCCGATGCCTATGAACTTTCCATATATTGGTTTACGCTTATTTACTTTCCCGTTGCTATTGTCACAATCACTACAAAATACCAAAAACATTACTTTGCTTTCGTTACACTTTTGTTACCATTACCATCACTATCATATTACTTTGCTACTAAACACTTTGCTGCAGATACTAAGTTTCCAGGTGTGGTTGAATTGACAACTCAGCTGCTAATACTTGAGAATATTCTTTGGCTCCCCTTGTGTCGAATCAATAAATTTGGGTTGAATACTCTACCCTCGAAAGCTATTGTGATCCCCTATACTTGTGGGTTATCAGAAGACCATAATGAAAATGTTGAGTGGCTCTGATATGCATTATTGTTGATCTAACAGAGAGCCCATATTACCTTGTCTTCTCCTGTGTATTGAATGCTTGCAGATTCCAGTTTAGTCCAATGCATGTGCACTATTATTATTATCCACTCCGTCCGGTCGTGCAAATGAAAGGCAATAATGACGATATATGATGAACTGATTGAGATGAGAAAAGCTGGTATGAACTCGACCTATCTTGTTTTTGTAAATATGATTAGTTCATCGTTCCTGATTCATCCTATTATGAATGAAACATGTTTGCAATGACAATTAGAGATTATAGTTTCTCATGCCATGCTTAATTAGCTAGGAGTTTATAATGGTTTCCCTTGCGTGCCAACATGCTATTAAAATAGTTGTGATGTGGTATGATAGGGTGGTATCCTCCTTTGAACGATTCGAGTGGCTTGACTTGGCACATGTTCACACATGTGGTTGAAACAAAATCAACGTAGCCTCCACGATATTTATGTTCATGGTGAATTATATCCTACTCATGCTTCCATTTAGTGTTGATTAATTTTAATGCATGTTCATGATTGTTGTCGCTCTCTAGCTGGTCGCTTCCCAGACTCTTTCTAGCCTTCACTTGTATTAAGCGGGAATACTGCTTGTGCATCCACTTCCATAAACCCCAAAAGTTATTCCATATGAGTCCACCATACCTTCCTATATGCGGTATCTACTTTCCGTTCCAAGTAAATTTGTATGTGCCAAACTCTAAACCTTCAAATGAAATTCTGTTTTGTATGCTCGAATAGCTCATTTATCAACTAGGGTTGTCTATATCTTCCATGCTAGGCGGGTTATTCTCAAGAAGAGTAGACTCCGCTCCTCACTCACAAGAAAATGGCTGGTAACCGGGATGCCCAGTCCCATGCTTAAATTAAAACAATTGCAAACAAAACTCCCCCATGATTGTTGTTAGTTGGAGGCACCCGTTGTTTCGGACAAGCCATGGAATGATGTTTATTGGTGGTGGGGTAGTATAAACTTTACCATTCTGTTTGGGAACCGCCTATAATGTGTGTAGCATGGAAGATATCGAGATCTCTCGGTTCTTATGTTGACAATGAAAGTATGCCACTCAAAATATTATTTATCTCTATTTCAAAATCGAGCTCTGGCACCTCTACAAATCCTTGTTTCCCTCTGAGAAGGGCCTATCTATTTACTTTTATGTTGAGTCATCATCCTCTTATTAAAAAGCACCAGTTGGAGAGCACCGCTATCATTTGCATGCATTACTATTAGTTTACATTGAGTATGACTGTGACTAGATCTCTTTTATCATGAATTACAATGTTTAGTCAGTCCTTGAACTTCAAAGGTGCTCTGCATTTATGTTTTCCGGTCTCAGAAAGGGATAGCGAGATACCATCTTCTTATATCATATTATGATTGTTTTGAGAAAGTGTTGTCATCTGAGATTTACTATTATTGCTCTCTAGTTGATTATGCCATTGATATGAGTAAACATGAGACCTAAGTGTTATTGTGAATATGGTTAGTTCATAATCTTTGCTGAAAACTTGAATGCTGGATTTACATAGTTACAACAACAAGATCAAACAGAGTTTGTAAATTTTTTTATTTATCACTTTCAGTTTGTCAACTGAATTGCTTGAGGACAAGCAAAGGTTTAAGCTTGGGGGAGTTGATACGTCTCCATCGTATCTACTTTTCCAAACACTTTTGACCTTGTTTTGGACTCTAACTTGCATGATTTGAATGGAACTAACCTGGACTGACGCTATTTTTAGCAGAATTGCCATGGTGTTATTTTTGTGCAGAAATAAAAGTTCTCGGAATGACCTGAAACTTCACGGAGAATATTTTTGGAACATATAAAAAATACTGGCAAAAGAATCAACGTCGGGGGGGCCCACACCCTGTCCATGACGGTGGGGGTGCGCCCACCCCCCTGGGGAGCGCCCCCCTGTCTCGTGGGACCACTAATGCTCCACCAACCTCAACTCCAACTCTATATATTCATGTTCGGGGAGAAAAAATCAGAGAGAAGGATTCATCGCGTTTTACAAAACAGAGACGCCGCCAAGCCCTAATCTCTCTCGGGCGGGCTGATTTGGAGTCTGTTTGGGGCTCCAGAGAGGGGAACCTGTCGCCATCGTCATCATCAATCTTCCTCCATCACCAATTTCAAGATGCTCACCGCCGTGCGTGAGTAATTCCATCGTAGGCTTGCGATACGTCTCCAACGTATCTATAATTTTTTATTGCTCCATGCTATTATATTATCTATTTTGGATGTTAATGGGCTTTATTTTACACTTTTATATCATTTTTGGGACTAACCTACTAACTCGAGGCCCAGCCTAAATTGCTGTTTTTTGCCTATTTTAGAGTTTCGCCGAAAAGGAATATCAAACGGAGTCCAAACGGAATGAAACCTTCGGGAACGTGATTTTCTCAACAAACGTGATCCAGGAGACTTGGAGTGGGCGTCAAGAAACAACCGAGGAAGCCACGAGGCAGGGGGCATGCCTACCCCCTGGGCGTGCCGTCCACCCTCGTGGGCCCCTCGTTGCTCCACCGATGTACTTCTTCCTCCTATTTATATCCACGTACCCCCAAAACATCCAGGAGCACCACGAAAACCTAATTCCACCGCCGCAACCTTCTGTACCTAAGAGATCCCATCTTGGGGCCTTTTCCGGAGCTCCGCCAGAGGGGGCATTGATCACGGAGGGCCTCTACATCAACTCCATGGCCTCTCCGGTGATGTGTGAGTAGTTTACTTCAGACCTTCGGGTCCATAGTTATTAGCTAGATGGCTTCTTCTCTCTCTTTGGATCTCAATACAATGTTCTCCTCGATCTTGTTGGAGATCTATTTGATGTAATATTCTTTTGCGGTGTGTTTGTCGAGATCCGATGAATTGTGGGTTTATGATCCAGATTATCTATGAACAATATTTGATTCTTCTCTGAATTCTTTTATGTATGATTGGTTTATCTTTGCAAGTCTCTTTGAATTATTAGTTTGGTTTGGCCTACTAGATTGATCTTTCTTGCAATGGGAGAAGTGCTTAGCTTTGGGTTCAATCTTGCGGTGCTCGATCCCAGTGACAGTAGGGGAAACGACACGTATTGGATTGTTGCCATCGAGTAAAAGATGGGGTTTATATCATATTACATGAGTTTATCCCTCTACATCATGTCATCTTACATAAAGCATTACTCTGTTCTTATGAACTTAATACTCTAGATGCATGTTGGATACGGTCGATGTGTGGAGTAATAGTAGTAGATGCAGAATCGTTTCGGTCTACTTGTCATGGACGTGATGCCTATATACATGATCATACCTAGATATTCTGATAACTATGCTCAGTTCTATCAATTGCTCGACAGTAATTCGTTTACCCATCGTAATACTTATGCTCTTGAGAGAAGCCACTAGTGAAACCTATGGCCCCAAGTCTATACCTATCAGATCTCACTCTCGTAAGTGACCGTGAAGGGATTTACAACCCCTTTATCGCGTTGGTTGTGAGGTTCTTATTTGTTTGTATAGGTGTGTGGGACTCAAGCGTGATCTCCTACTGGATTGATACCTTGGTTCTCAAAAACTGAGGGAAATACTTACGCTACTTTACTGCATCACCCTTTCCTCTTCAAGGGGAAACCAATGCGGTGCTCAAGAGGTAGCAAGAAGGATTTCTGGCGCCGTTGCCAGAGAGATTCGCGCAAGTCAAGTCAAGATTTGACTCCCGACAACGAGCCATTACTGGCACCGTTGGCGGGGAGTCTACACACAAGTCAAGACAAACCAAGTACCCATCACAAACTCTTATCCCTCGCATTACATTATTTGCCATTTGACTCTTGTTTTCCTCTCCCCCACTTCACCCTTGCCATTTTATTCGCCCTCTCTTTTTCTGTTCGCTTCTTTTCCGCTTGCTTCATCTTTATGGCTAGTCCTTTATCTACTCCTTTATCTCCCGAGAATGAAGTTCTTAATTTTAAACAAAGGGAGGGAGAAAATCTAAAAGATGTTCGGTACAGAATTTGCAATGCGCAAAATAGATCTACTAGGAAGCAATCCACATTTGTTCTTCTTCGCAATTTTTATGTAGGCATCACTCCTTGGAACAGATATATTCTTGATACCATTACCGGAGGAAATTTCTTGGGTAGCCATACTTTTGATTCTTATAATGCTATGATAGATTTGTTTGGCCCATCACCTCTTTTGGTTAATGGAACTATTTTAACTTTGGAACACGTGATGCAACGGCTTGAAATTATTGAAAATAAAGTTGCCACCGTAGAGTTGATTGAAAATTTGGATAGATCCACAACCAAATTACCCAATACGAATCTAAGGTAGGAGTTGCTCTTAATTTTTTTAAAGAACAGGAACCTATGGTTAATGAAAAGATAGATCAAGATTCCACTAGAATTGATAAAATTGAGGATATTATTACCAACCTATGGTATGCCTTTTCTTCCGTGAAAAATACTCCTCCTAATGCTAAGATTGCCAAATTGATGTATGTTCCTAAAAACAAGGGTGAAACTTCTAGTAAGGAAAATGTGGATCTCAAATCCGTAAGTGTTCACCCCAATTTTCTCACTATCCTTAAGGAACATTTTGCTACAATTGATCTTCTTGATTTTGTGCCTATGAGTTTGATAATTAGTAAAAATAAAGAAACTTTTAAAAGCTATAGGTGTCTTATTGAAGAATTGCCTACCAAAGATGGCAATACCTACATCTATCCTTGCTTTTATGCCTAGCTAGGAGCGTTAAACGATAGCGCTTGTTGGGAGGCAACCCAATTTTATTTTTAGCCCTTGCTTTTTGATCCTGTTTAGTAATAAATAATTTATCTAGCCTGTGTTTTGGTTGTGTTTTTTGTGTTTAATTAGTGTTTGTGCCAAGTAGAACCGTTGGGAAGACTTGGGGAAAGTCTTTTTGATCTTGCTGTAAAAACAGAAACTTTAGCGCTCATGAGAATTGCTGCCATTTTTATTTGGAAAGTGCTATTTAGTTAATTATTTTTGGATATGATTAATAGATAAATTCCACACGTCCAGAAATTTATTTTAGAATTTTTGGGGTTCCAGAAGTTGCATTAGCTACAGATTACTACAGACTATTCTGTTTTTGACAGATTCTGTTTTTCGTGTGTTGTTTGCTTATTTTGATGAATCTATGGCTAGTAAAAGAGTTTATAAACCATAGAGAAGTTGGAATACAGTAGGTTTAACACCAATATAAATCAAGAATGGGTTCAGTACAGTACCTTGAAGTGGTGTTTTGTTTTCTTTCGCTAAAGGAGCTCAGGAGATTTTCTTGTTAAGTTTTGTGTTGTGAAGTTTTCAAGTTTTGGGTAAAGATTTGATGGATTATGGAACAAGGAGTGGCAAGAGCCTAAGCTTGGGGATGCCCATGGCACCCCAAGATAAAATTCAAGGACACCAAAAAGCCTAAGCTTGGGGATGCCCCAGAAGGCATCCCCTCTTTCGTCTTCGTCTATTGGTAACTTTACTTGGAGCTATATTTTTATTCACCACATGATATGTGTTTTTCTTGGAGTGTCTTGTATGATTTGAGTCTTTGCTTTTTAGTTTACCACAATCATCCTTGCTGTACACACCTTTTGAGAGAGACTCACATGATTTGAAATTTATTAGAATACTCTATGTGCTTCACTTATATCTTTTGAGCTATATAGTTTTTGCTCTAGTGCTTCACTTATATTATTTTGATAGTCCTTTAGAACAACATGGAAATTTGCTTTTAGGGATAATATAAAAACTTTCATAGAAGTGCATTGAATACTATGAGAAGTTTTATACTTGATAATTGTTTTGAGATATGGAGATGGTGATATTAGAGTCATGCTAGTTGAGTAGTTGTGAATTTGAGAAATACTTGTGTTAAAGTTTGTGATTCCCGTAGCATGCACGTATGGTGAACCGTTATGTGATGAAATCGGAGCATGATTTATTTATTTCTTCCTCATGAGTGGCGGTCAGGGACGAGCGATGGTCTTTTCCTACCAATCTATCCCCTAGGAGCATGCACATAATACTTTGTTTCGATAACTAATGGATTTTTTAGAACAAGTATATGAGTTCTTTATGACTAATGTTGAGTCCATGGATTATACACACTCTCATCCTTCCACCATTGCTAGCCTCTCCAATAACGTGCACTTTTCACCGGTATCATACACCCACCATATACCTTCCTCAAAACAGCCACCATACCTACCTATTATGGCATTTCCATAGCCATTCGGAGGTATATTGCCATGCAACTGTCCATCGTTCCATTATTATGACACGCTTCATCATTGTCATATTGCGTGCATGATCATGTAGTTGACATCGTATTTGTGGCAAAGCCACCGTTCATAATTGTTCATACATGTCACTCATGCATCATTGCACATCCCGGTACACCGCCAGAGGCATTCACATAGAGTCATATTTTGTTCTAAGTATCGAGTTGTAATTCTTGAGTTGTAAGTAAATAAAGTGGGATGATCATCATTATTAGAGCATTGTCCCAAGTGAGGAAAGGATGATGGAGACTATGATTCCCCCACAAGTTGGGATGAGACTCGGAATGAAAAAAAAGAGGCAAAAAATAAAAATAAAAAGAAAGAAGGCCCAAATAAAGAAAAAGAAAATGAGAGAAAAAGAGAGAAGGGACAATGTTACTATCCTTTTTCCACACTTGTGCTTCAAAGTAGCACCATGATCTTCATGATAGAGAGTCTCCTATGATATCACTTTCATATACTAGTGGGAATTTTTCATTATAGAACTTGGCTTGTATATTCCAATGATGGGCTTCCTCAAAATGCCCTAGGTCTTCATGAGCAAGCAAGTTGGATGCACACCCACTTAGTTTCTTTTGTTGAGCTTTCATATACTTATAGCTCTAGTGCATCCGTTGCATGGCAATCCCTACTCACTCACATTGATATCTATTAATGGGCATCTACATAGCCTGTTGATACGCCTAGTTGATGTGAGACAATCTTCTCCTTTTTGTCTTCTCCACGACCACCATTCTATTCCACATATAGTGCTATGTCCATGGCTCACGCTCATGTATTGCCTGAAAATTGAAAAAGGTTGAGAACATCAAAAGTATGAAACAATTGCTTGGCTTGTCATCGAGGTTGTGCATGATTTAATTATTTTGTGTGGTGAAGATAGAGCATAGCCAGACTATATGATTTTGTAGGGATAACTTTCTTTGGCCATGTTATTTTGAGAAGACATAATTGCTTAGTTAGTACGCTTGAAGTATCATTATTTTTATGTCAATATTAAACTTTTATCTTGAATCTTTCGGATCTAAACATTCATGCCACAATAAAGAAAAATTACATTGAGAAATATGTAAGAAAGCATTCCACATCAAAAATTCTTCTTTTATCATTTACCTACTCGACGACGAGCAGGAATTAAGCTTGGGGATGCTTGATACGTCTCCAACGTATCTATAATTTTTGATTGCTCCATGCTATTATATTATCTATTTTGGATGTTGATGGGCTTTATTTTACACTTTTATATCATTTTTGGGACTAACCTACTAACCGGAGGCCCAGCCCAAATTCTTGTTTTTTCCTATTTCAGAGTTTCGCCGAAAAGGAATATCAAACGGAGTCCAAACGGAACGAAACCTTCGGGAACGTGATTTTCTCAACAAACGTGATCCAGGAGACTTTGAGTGGGCGTCAAGAAACAACCGAGGAAGCCATGAGGCAGGGGGCGCGCCTACCCCCCTGGGCGTGTCCTCCACCCTCGTGGGCCCCTCGTTGCTGCACCGATGTACTTCTTCCTCCTGTATATATCCACGTACCCCCAAACATCCAGGAGCACCACGAAAACCTAATTCCACCGCCGCAACCTTCTGCACCCGAGAGATCCCATCTTGGGGCCTTTCCTGGAGCTCCGCCGGAGGGGGCATTGATCACGGAGGGCCTCTACATCAACTCCATGGCCTCTCCGGTGATGTCTGAGTAGTTTACTTCAGACCTTCGGGTCCATAGTTATTAGCTAGATGGCTTCTTCTCTCTCTTTGGATCTCAATACAAAGTTCTCCTTGATCTTCTTGGAGATCTATTCGATGTAATCTTCTTTTGTGGTGTGTTTGTCGAGATCCGATGAATTGTGGGTTTATGATCCAGATTATCTATGAACAATATTTGATTCTTCTCCGAATTCTTTTATGTATGATTGGTTTATCTTTGTAAGTCTCTTCAAATTATCAGTTTGGTTTGGCCTACTAGATTGATCTTTCTTGCAATGGTAGAAGTGCTTAGCTTTGGGTTCAATATTGCGGTGCTCGATCCCAGTGACAGTAGGGGAAATGACATGTATTGTATTGTTGCCATCGAGGATAAAAAAGATGGGGTTTATATCATATTGCATGAGTTTATCCCTCTACATCATGTCATCTTACTTAAAGCATTACTCTGTTCTTATGAACTTAATACTCTAGATGCATGCTGGATAGCGGTTGATGTGTGGAGTAATAGTAGTAGATGCAGAATCGTTTCGGTCTACTTGTCACGGACGTGATGCCTATATACATGATCATACCTAGATACTCTCATAACTATGCTCAATTCTTTCAATTGCTCGACAGTAATTCGTTTACCCACCATAATACTTATGCTCTTGAGAGAAGCCACTAGTGAAACCTATGGCCCCCGGGTCTATCTTCCATCATATTAATCTTCCAACACTTAGCTATTTCTATTGCCGTTTATTTTACTTTGCATCTTTATTTCTCTTTATCACAAAAATACCAAAAATATTATCTTATCATATCTATCAGATCTCACTCTCGTAAGTGACCGTGAAGGGATTGACAACCCCTTTATCGCGTTGGTTGCGAGGTTCTTATTTGTTTGTGTAGGTGCGTGGGACTCGAGCGTGAACTCCTACCAGATTGATACCTTGGTTCTCAAAAACTGAGGGAAATACTTACGCTACTTTACTGCATCACCCTTTCCTCTTCAAGGGAAAACCAACGCAGTGCTCAAGAGGTAGCAAAGAAGGATTTCTGGCGCCGTTGCCGGGGAGATCAACGCACAAGTCAAGACATACCAAGTACCCATCACAAACTCTTATCCCTCGCATTACATTAATGACCGGAGATGTTTCTCGATCATGTCTACATAGTTCTCAAACCCGTAGGGTCCGCAGCTTAACGTTCGATGATGATTTATATTATGAGTTATGTGATTTGATGTACCGAAGGTTGTTCGGTGTCCCGGATGAGATCACGGACATGACGAGGAGTCTCAAAATGGTCTAGACATAAAGATTGATATATTGGAAGGTTACATTCGGACACCGGAAGTGTTCCGGTGGTTTCGGATAAAACCAGAGTGCCGGAGGGGTTACCGGAACCCCCCGGGGAAGTAATGGGCCTTAGTGGGCCTTAGGGGGGAGAGAGGGCAGCAGCCAGGAGGTGGCGCGCCCCCAAGGGGAGTCTGAATAGGACTAGGGGAGGGGGGCGCGGCCCCTCTTTCCCTCTCCTTCCTTCTTCTCCCACTTGGACTAGGAAAGGGGGACCGATTCCTACTTGGAGTAGGATTCCCCCCTTGGGCGCGCCCCTTAGGGCTGACCGACCTCCTCCTCCCCTCCTTTATATACGGGGGAGGGGGGCACCCCATATACACACAAGTTGATCTTTAGCCATGTGCGGTGCCCCCCTCCATAGTTTTACACCTCGATCATATTGTCGTAGTGCTTAGGCGAAGCCCTGCGTCGGTAACTTCATCATCCTGTCACCACGCCGTTGTGCTGACGAATCTCTCCCTCGGCCTCAACTAGATCAAGAGTTCGAGGGACGTCACTGAGCTGAATGTGTGCAGATCGCGGAGGTGCTGTGCATTTGGTACTTGATCGGTTGGATCACGAAGACATTCGACTACATCAATCACGTTACTAAACGCTTCTGCTTTCGGTTGATGAGGGTACATAGACACACTCTCCCCCTCTCGTGGCATCCGAGCCATGTCTATGCGTAGATGTTATATGCACGAGTAGAACACAAAGAGTTGTGGGCGATACTAGTCATACTGCTTACCAGCATGTCTTACTTTGATTCGGCGGTATTGTTGGATGTAGTGGCCTAGACTGACATTACATGACCGTGTTCATGAGACTGGTTCTACCGCTGTGCTTCGCACATAGGTGGCTAGTGGGTGTATGTTTCTCTAGCTTTAGTTGAATCGAGTTTGACTACACCCGGTCCTTGTTGATGGTTAAAACATCACACTTGATGAAAAATCGTTGTGGTTTTGATGCATAGGTAAGAACGGTTCTTGCTAGAAGCCTGTAGCAGCCACGTAAAACTTGCAACAACAAAGTAGAGGACGTCTAACTTGTTTTTGCAGGACATGTTGTGATGTGATATGGTCAAGACGTGATTATATAAATTGTTGTATGAGATGATCATGTTTTGTAATAGTTATCGGCAACTGGCAAGAGCCATATGGTTGTTGCTTTATTGTATGAAATGTAATCGCCATGTAATTGCTTTAATTTATCACTAAGCGGTAGCGATAGTCGTAGAAGCAATAGTTGGCAAGACGACAACGATGCTACGATGGAGATCAAGGTGTCAAGCCGGTGACGATGGTGATCATGACGGTGCTTTGGTGAAAGGATCGAGAAGAGGTGTCTAGAGGGGGGGTGAATAGACTCTTAGTAAGAAAAGTTGCAGTTTTTAATTTCTTGAAGTTGAAGTGGAGTTTTAGCACAAATTTAAACATTCACAATACATATCAAACAAGCATGACAAGAGTATATGAGCAGCGAAAAATAAATCATGTAAGTTGCAAGAATGTAAAGGGATGGGATTTGAGTGTGCAAACGCAATTGGAGACACGGAGATTATTGGCGTGATTCCGATAGGTGGTGCTATCGTACATCCACGTTGATGGAGACTTCAACCCACGAAGGGTAACGGTTGCGCGAGTCCACGGAGGGCTCCACACACGAAGGGTCCACGAAGAAGCAACCTTGTCTATCCCACCATGGCCATCGCCCACGAAGGACTTGCCTCACTAGGGTAGATCTTCACGAAGTAGGCGATCTCCTTACCCGTACAAACTCCTTGGTTCAACTCCACAATCTTGACGGAGGCTCCCAAGTGACACCTAACCAATCTAGGAGACACCACTCTCCAAAAGGTAATAGATGGTGTGTTGATGATGAACTCCTTGCTCTTGTGCTTCAAATGATAGTCTCCCCAACACTCAACTCTCTCTCATAGGATTTGGATTTTGTGGAAAGAAGATTTGAGTGGAAAGCAACTTGGGGAAGGCTAGAGATCAAGATTTATGGTTGGAATGGAATATCTTGACCTCAACACAAGTGTAGGTGGTTCTCTCTCAGAAAATGTATGTTGGAAGTGTAGGCATGTTCTGATGGCTCTCTACGAATGAAGAGTGGGTGGAGGGGTATATATAGCCTCCACACAAAATCTAACCGTTACACACAAATCACCAAACTCGGTGGGACCGAATCAGAAACTCGGTCAGACCGATTTAGTTCAAAATGTGAACCGTTAGGATTTCGGTGGGACCGATATGATCAACTCGGTGGGACCGATGTGCTAGGGTTAGGGTAAAACCTCGTCTCGGTTTGACCGATTACACAAACTCGGTGAGACCGATTTTGGTAATAAGCAAAACAGAGAGTTGGTCAAGCAAACTCGGTGGGACCGATTGCATATCGTGGGACCGAAATTATTGCAATAGGTAACAGAGAGTTTGCAAGCCCATCTCGGTGAGACCGAAATGACTAGGGTTTGTGGCAGTGGCTATGTCAAGTGAACTCGGTGGCGCCGGGTAGGAAATTTCGGTGGGGCCGAGTTTGACTTTTGGTTTGGGACATATGTGGATATGAGAAAGTAGCTAAGGGTTTTGGAGCATATCACTAAGCATTTTGAGCAAGCAAGCCATTAAGCAACACCTCATCCCCTTTTAATAGTATTGGCTTTTCCTATGGACTCAATGTGATCTTGGATCACTAGAAGTAAAAAATGTAGAGTCTTGAGCTTTTTGAGCTTGAGCCAATCCTTTGTCTTTAGCATCTTGAAAGGGTTCCATGTCCTCTTGTCCACGCCACTCCATCTGTTGAACTTGTCTGAAATATACTAGATGAAAACATTAGTCCAGCAAGAGATATGTTGGCATTAATTACCAAAACCACCTAGGGAGCACTTGTGCTTTCATTTGGAGATGGAGCTCAAAAGGCGCAAGATGATGATGGGCATATCATATCACTTATATTGATTGAATGTGATGTTTATATTTTATGCATCTTATTTTGCTTAGTACGGCGGTAGCCTTATAAGCTGATCTCTCACTAAATTTCAAGGTATAAGTGTTCTCCCTGAGTATGCACCGTTGCTACAGTTCGTCGTGCCGAGCATCTGTTGGGGAACGTAGCAGAATTTTAAAATTTTCTATGCATCACCAAGATCAATCTATGGAGTCATCTAGCAATGAGGGAAAGGGGAGTGCATCTACATACCCTTGTAGATCGTGAGCGGAAGCGTTCAAGAGAACGGGGTTGATGGAGTCGTACTCGTCGTGATCCAAATCACCGATGACCAAGTGCCGAACGGACGGCACCTCCGCGTTCAACACACGTACGGTTGGGAAGACGTCTCCTCCTTACTAATCCAGCAAGGGGAAGGAGAGGTTGATGGAGATCCAGCAGCACGACGGCGTGGTGGTGGAAGCAGCGGTGATCTCGGCAGGTCTTCGCCAAGCTCCAACGAGAGAGAGAGGTGTGTTACGAGGGGAGAGGGAGGGGCCAGGGACTTGGTGTGGCTGCCCTCCCTCCCCCCCACTATATATAGGGCCCCTAGGGGGGCGCCGGGTCACCGCAGCAGGGTTCGCCTGTCTCTACTCGAGAGGTGCTGAGAGGTGATACGCAGTGGCGGAACATTGCAGGGAAGGGAGGCGCCAAGACTCAAGGGTGCGGCTGCCCTCCTCCTCCCCCCTTTATATAGGCTCCCCATAGGGGGCGCCGGCCCTAGGAGATGGGATCTCCTAGGGGGGCGGCGGCCAAGGGGTGGAGTGGCCCCCAAGGCAAGTGGAGGCCCCCCCCCTAGGTTCCCAACCCTAGGCGCATGGGGCCAAGGGGGGCGCACCAGCCCACTATGGGCTGGTTCCCCTCCCCACTTCAGCCCATGGGGCCCTCCGGGATGGGTGGTCCCACCGGTGGACCCCCGGGACCCATCCGGTGGTCCCGGTACAATACCGGTGACCCCCGAAACTCTCCCGATGGCCGAAACTGCACTTCCTATATATAATTCTTCACCTCCGAACCATTCGGAACTCCTCGTGACATCCAGGATCTCATCCGGGACTCCGAACAACTTTCGGGTTACTGCATACTCATATCTCTACAACCCTAGCGTCACCAAACCTTAAGTGTGTAGAGACCCTACGGGTTCGGGGAGACATGCAGACATGACCGAGACGACTCTTCGGTCAATAACCAACAGTGGGATCTGGATACCCATGTTGGCTCCCACATGCTCCTCGATGATCTCATCGGATGAACCATGATGTCGAGGATTCAAGCAACCCCGTATACAATTCCCTTTGTCAATCGGTATGTTACTTGCCCGAGATTCGATCGTCGGTATCCCAATACCTCGTTCAATCTCGTTACCGGCAAGTCACTTTACTCGTACCGTAATGCATGATCCCGTGACCAGACACTTGGTCACTTTGAGCTCATTATGATGATGCATTACCGAGTGGGCCCAGAGATACCTCTCCGTCATACGGAGTGACAATCCTCAGATCTTGACATTGTCAAACTCTAGCAAACGAACTATACGATCTTGTGCTATGTTTAGGATTGGGTCTTGTCCATCACATCATTCTCCTAATGATGTGATCCGTATTATCAATGACATCCAATGTCCATAGTCAGGAAACCATGACTATCTGTTGATCAACGAGCTAGTCAACTAGAGATTTACTAGGGACATGTGGGTGTCTATGTATTCACACATGTATTACGATTTCCGGATAACACAATTATAGCATTAATAAAAGACAATTATCATGAACAAGGAAATATAATAATAATCCTTTTATTATTGCCTCTAAGGGCATTTCCAACAGTCTCCCACTTGCCACTAGAGTCAATAATCTAGTTATTGTGATGAATCGAACACCCATGAATTACTGGTTGTTGATCATGTTTTGCTCTAGGGAGAGTTTTAGTCAACGGATCTGCTACATTCAGCCGATATGTGACTTTACAAATATCTAATGTCTCCATCTTGAAACATTTTCACGAATGGAGTGAAGCGACGCTTGATGTGCCTGGTCTTCTTGTGAAACCTGGGCCTTGGCAAGTGCAATAAGCTCCAGTGTTTGTCACAGAAGAGTTTGATCGGCCCCGACGCATTGGGTATGACTCCTAGGTCGGTGATGAACTCCTTCACCCAAATTGCTTCATGCGCTGCCTCCGAGGCTGCCATGTACTCCGCTTCACATGTAGATCCCGCCATGACGCTCTGCTTGCAACTGCACCAGCTTACTGCCCCACCATTCAATATATACACGTATCCGGTTGTGACTTAGAGTCATCCAGATCTGTGTCGAAGCTAGCGTCGACGTAACCCTTTACGACGAGCTCTTCGTCACCTCCATAAACGAGAAACATTTCCTTAGTCCTTTTCAGGTACTTCAGGATATTCTTGACCGCTGTCCAGTGTTCCTTGCCGGGATTACTTTGGTACCTTCCTACCAAACTTACGGCAAGGTTTACATCAGGTCTGGTACACAGCATGGCATACATAATAGAACCTATGGCTGAGGCATAGGGGATGACACTCATCTCTTCTATATCTTCTGCCGTGGTCGGACATTGAGCTGAGCTCAATTTCACACCTTGCAACACAGGCAAGAACCCCTTCTTAGACTGATCCATATTGAACTTCTTCAATATCTTATCAAGGTATGTGCTTTGTGAAAGACCTATGAGGCGTCTTGATCTATCTCTATAGATCTTGATGCCTAATATATAAGCAGCTTCTCCAAGGTCCTTCATTGAAAAACTCTTATTCAAGTAGGCCTTAATGCTGTCCAAAAGCTATATCATTTCCCATCAAAAGTATGTCATCTACATATAATATGAGAAATGCTACAGAGCTCCCACTCACTTTCTTGTAAACGCAGGCTTCTCCATAAGTCTGCATAAACCCAAACGCTTTGATCATCTCATCAAAGCGAATGTTCCAACTCCGAGATGCTTGCACCAGCCCATAAATTGAGCGTTGGAGCTTGCACACCTTGTCAGCATTCTTAGGATCGACAAAACCTTCCGGCTGCATCATATACAATTCTTCCTTAAGGAAACCATTAAGGAATGCCGTTTTGACGTCCATTTGCCATATCTCATAATCATAGAATGCGGCAATTGCTAACATGATTCGGACGGACTTCAGCTTCGCTACCGGTGAGAAAGTCTCATCGTAGTCAACCCCTTGAACTTGTCGATAACCCTTAGCGACAAGCCGAGCTTTATAGATGGTCACATTACCATCCGCGTCTGTCTTCTTCTTAAAGATCCATTTATTTTCTATGGCTCGCCGATCAACGGGCAAGTCAGTCAAAGTCCATACTTCGTTTTCATACATGGATCCTATCTCGGATTTCATGGCTTCCAGCCATTTGTCGGAATCCGGGCCCGCCATCGCTTCTTCATAGTTCGAAGGTTCACCGTTGTCTAACAACATGATTTCCAAGACAGGGTTGCCGTACCACTCTGGTGCGGAACGTGTCCTTGTGGACCTACGAAGTTCAGTAGCAACTTGATCTGAAGTTTCATGATCATCATCATTAACTTCCTCTCTAGTCGGTGCAGGCACCTCAGGAACATTTTCTTGAGTTGCGCCATTACTCCGGTTCAAGAGGTAATACTTCATCAAGTTCTACTTTCCTCCCACTTACTTCTTTCAGAGAAACTCTTTCTCTAGAAAGGATCCATTCTTGGCAACAAAGATCTTGCCTTCGGATCTGAGGTAGAAGGTATACCCAATAGTTTCTTTAGGGTATCCTATGAAGACGCATTTTTCCGACTTGGGTTCGAGCTTTTCAGGTTGAAGTTTCTTGACATAAGCATCGCATCCCCAAACTTTTAGAAACGACAGCTTAGGTTTCTTCCCAAACCATAATTCATACGGTGTCGTCTCAACGGATTTCGACGGAGCCCTATTTAAAGTGAATGCGGCAGTCTCTAAAGCATAGCCCCAAAATGATAGCGGTAAATCGGTAAGAGACATCATAGATCGCACCATATCTAATAGAGTGCGATTACGACGTTCGGACACACCATTACGCTGAGGTGTTCCAGGCGGCGTGAGTTGTGAAACTATTCCACATTTTCTTAAGTGTGTGCCAAATTCGTGACTCAAGTATTCTCCCCCACGATCTGATCGCAAGAACTTGATTTTCCTGTCACGTTGATTCTCAACCTCACTCTGAAATTCCTTGAACTTTTCAAAGGTCTCAGACTTGTGTTTCATTAAGTAGACATACCCATATCTACTCAAGTCATCAGTGAGGGTGAGAACATAACGATAGCCACCGCGAGCCTCAACACTCATTGGACCGCACACATCAGTATGTATGATTTCCAATAAGTTGGTTGCTCGCTCCATTGTTCCTGAGAACGGAGTCTTGGTCATTTTACCCATGAGGCATGGTTCGCACGTGTCAAATGATTCGTAATCAAGAGACTCTAAAAGTCCATCTGCATGGAGCTTCTTCATGCGTTTGACACCTATGTGACCAAGGCGGCAGTGCCACAAGTATGTGGGACTATCATTATCAACCTTACATCTTTTGGTATTCACACTATGAATATGTGTAGCATTACGCTCGAGATTCATTAAGAATAAACCATTCACCATCGGAGCATGACCATAAAACATATCTCTCATATAAATAGAACAACCATTATTCTCGGATTTAAATGAGTAGCCATCTCGTATTTAAACGAGATCCTGATACAATGTTCATGCTCAAAGCTGGCACTAAATAACAATTATTGAGGTTTAAAACTAATCCCGTAGGTAAATGTAGAGGTAGCGTGCCGACGGCGATCACATCGACCTTGGAACCATTCCCGACTCGCATTGTCACCTCGTCCTTTGCCAGTCTCCGCTTATTCCAAAGCTCCTGCTTTGAGTTACAAATGTGAGAAACTGCACCGGTATGAAATACCCAAGAGCTACTACGAGTACTGGTAAGGTACACATCAATTACATGTATATCACATATACCTTTCGTTTTGCCGGCCTTCTTGTCCGCTAAGTATTTGGGGCAGTTCCGTTTCCAGTGACCACTTTCCTTGCAATAAAAGCACTCAGTCTCAGGCTTGGGTGCATTCTTTGGCTTCTTCCCGGCAGCTTGCTTGCCGGGCACAGCAACTCCCTTGCCGTCTTTCTTGAAGGTTTTCTTACCCTTGCGTTTCTTGATCTTAGTGGTTTTATTCACCATCAACACTTGATGTTCCTTTTTGACTTCTACCTCTGCTGATTTCAGCATTGCAAATACTTCAGGAATGGTCTTTTCCATCCCCTAAGTTCTTCTTACCCTTGCCTTTCTTGAACTTAGTGGTTTTATTCACCATCAACACTTGATGTTCCTTTTTGACTTCTACCTCTACTGATTTCAGCATTGCAAATACTTCAGGAATGGTCTTTTCCATCCCCTGCATATTGAAGTTCATCACAAAGCTCTTGTAGCTCGGTGGAAGCGACTGAAGGATTCTGTCAATGACCGCGTCATCCGGGAGATTAACTCCCAGCCGAGTCAAGCGGTTATGTAATCCAGACATAGTGAGTATGTGCTCACTGGCAGAACTGTTTTCCTCCATCTTACAGCTGAAGAACTTGTCGTAGACTTCATATCTCTCGACCCGAGCATGAGCTTGAAAAACCATTTTCAGCTCTTCGAACATCTCATATGCTCCATGTCTCTCAAAACGCTTTTGGAGCCCCGGCTCTAAGCTGTAAAGCATGCCGCACTGAACGAGGGAGTAATCATCGGTACGTGTCTGCCAAGCATTCATAACGTCTTGTTCTGTAGGGAGAGCAGGTGCTTCACCTAGCGGTGCTTGCAGGACATAATCTTTCTTGGCAGCTATGAGGATGATCCTCAGGTTCCGGACCCAGTCCGTATAGTTGCTGCCATCGTCTTTCAGCTTGGTTTTCTCTAGGAACGCGTTGAAGTTGAGGACAACGTTGGCCATTTGATCTACAATACATGTTGTAAAGATTTTAGACTAAGTTCATGATAATTAAGTTCATCTAATCAAATTATTCAATGAACTCCCACTTAGATAGACATCCCTCCAGTCATCTAAGTATAACATGATCTGAGTTAACTAGGCCGTGTCCGATCATCACGTGAGACGGACTAGTCAACATCGGTGAACATCTTCATGTTGATCATATCTTCTATACGACTCATGCTTGACCTTTCGGTCTTCTGTGTTCTGAGGCCATGTCTGTACATGCTAGGCTCGTCAAGTCAACCTAAGTGTTTGCATGTGTAAATCTGTCTTACACCCGTTGTATGTGAACATTGGAATCTATCACACCCGATCATCACGTGGTGCTTCGAAACAACGAACTGTCGCAACGGTGCACAGTTAGAGGGAACACTTTCTTGAAATTATTATGAGGGATCATCTTATTTACTACCGTCATTCTAAGTAAACAAGATGCAAAAACATGATAAACATCACATGCAATCAAATAATAGTGACATGATATGGCCAGTATCATATAGCTTCCTTTGATCTCCATCTTGGGGCTCCATGATCATCTTGTCACCGGCATGACACCATGATCTCCATCATTGTGTCTCCATGAAGTTACTCACCAACTATTACTTCTACTACTATGGCTAACACGTTTAGCAATAAAGTAAAGTAATTTACATGGCGTTTCTCAATGACACGCAGGTCATACAAAAAAGAAAGACAACTCCTATGGCTCCTGCCGGTTGTCATACTCATCGACATGCAAGTCGTGATTCCTATTACAAGAACATGATCTCATACATCACATATATATCATTCATCATTCATCACAACTTCGGCCATATCACATCACAGAACACTTGCTGCAAAAACAAGTTAGACGTCCTCTAATTGTTGTTGCAAGTTTTACGTGGCTGCAAGAGGGTTCTAGCAAGAACGTTTTCTTACCTACGTTAAAGCCACAACGTGATTTGTCAACTTCTATTTACCCTTCATAAGGACCCTTTTCATCAAATCCGCTCCAACTAAAGTGGGAGAGACAGACACCCGCCAGCCACCTTATGCAACTAGTGCATGTCAGTCGGTGGAACCGGTCTCACGTAAGAGTACGTGTAAGGTTGGTCCGGGACGCTTAATCCCACAATACCGCTGAAGAAAAATAAGACTAGTAGCGGCAAGAAAGTTGACAACATCTACGCCCACAACAAATTGTGTTCTACTCGTGCAAAGAGAACTACGCATAGACCTAGCTCATGATGCCACTGTTGGAGAACGTTGCAGAAAACAAAAAAATTTCCTACGTTTTCACCAAGATCCATCTATGAGTTCATCTAGCAACGAGTGATCGGATGCATCTACATACATTTGTAGATCGCGAGCGGAAGCGTTCAAAGAACGGGGATGAGGGAGTCGTACTCGTCGTGAGCCAAATCACCGGAGATCCTAGCGCCGAACGGACGGCACCTCCGCGTTCAACACACGTACGGTCAGCGTGACGTATCCTCCTTCTTGATCCAGCAAGGGGGAAGAAGAGGTTGATGAAGATCCAGCAGCACGACGGCGTGGTGGTGGATGCAGCAGTCACCGCAGCAGGGCTTCGCCGTTCTTCTGCGAGAGGGAGAGGTGTAGCAGGGGAGAGGGAGGCGCCAAGACTTCAGGGTGCGGCTGCCCTCCCTCCCCCCTTTATATAGGCCCCCTAGGGGGGTGCGCCGGCCCTAGGAGATGGGATCTCCTAGGGGGGCGGCGGCCAAGGGGGAGGAGTGCCCCCCAAGGCAAGTGGAGGCGCCCCCTCCCCTAGGGTTCCCAACCCTAGGCGCATGGGGGGCCCAAGGGGGGGGGGTGCACCAGCCCACTATGGGCTGGTTCCCTCCCCACTTCAGCCCATGGGGTCCTCCGGGATGGGTGGCCCCACCCGGTGGACCCCCGGGACCCTTCCGGTGGTCCCGGTACAATACCGTTGACCCCCGAAACTCTCCCGATGGCCGAAACTGCACTTCCTATATATAATTCTTCACCTCCGGACCATTCCGGAACTCTTCGTGACGTCCGGGATCTCATACGGGACTCCGAACAACTTTCGGATTACTGCATACTCATATCCATACAACCCTAGCGTCACCGAACCTTAAGTGTGTAGACCCTATGGGTTCAGGAGACATGTAGACATGACCGAGACGACTCTCCGGTCAATAACCAACAGTGGGATCTGGATACCCATGTTGGCTCCCACATGCTCCTCGATGATCTCATCGGATGAACCACGATGTCGAGGATTCTAGCAACCCCATATACAATTCCCTTTGTCAATCGGTACGTTACTTGCCCGAGATTCGATCGTTGGTATCCCAGTACCTCGTTCAATCTTGTTACCGGCAAGTCACTTCACTCGTACCGTAATGCATGATCCCGTGACCAGACACTTGGTCACTTTGAGCTCATTATGATGATGCATTACCGAGTGGGCCCAGAGATACCTCTCCGTCATACGGAGTGACAAATCCCAGTCTTGATCCGTGTCAACCCAACAGACACTTTCGGAGATACCCGTAGTATACCTTTATAGTCACCCAGTTACGTTGTGACGTTTGGTACACCCAAAGCACTCCTACGGTATCCGGGAGTTTACACGATCTCATGGTCTAAGGAAAGATACTTGAATTGGAAAAACTCTAGCAAACGAACTATACGATCTTGTGCTATGTTTAGGATTGGGTCTTGTCCATCACATCATTCTCCTAATGATGTGCTCTCGTTATCAATGACATCCAATGTCCATAGTCAGGAAACCATGACTATCTGTTAATCAACGAGCTCGTCAACTATAGGCTTACTAGGGACATGCTGTGGTCTATGTATTCACACATGTATTACGATTTCCGGATAACACAATTATAGCATGAATAAAAGACAATTATCATGAACAAGGAAATATAATAATAAAATCCTTTTATTATTGCCTCTAGGGCATATTTCCAACACTCGCAACGTGCAGGTGTGCAATGGGCGATGGGCCCAGACCCTGCACCATAGGGTTTAGACCGGCGTGCTGACCTCTCTGTTGTGCCTAGGTAGGGCTGCGACGTGTTGATCTTCCGAGACCGGGCATGACCCAGAAAAGTGTGTCCGGCCAAATGGGATCGAGCGTGTTGGGTTATGTGGTGCACCCCTGCAGGGAAGTTAATCTATTCGAATAGCTGTGATCTTCGGTAACAGGACGACTTGGAGTTGTACCTTGACCTTATGAAAACTAGAACCGGATACTTAATAAAACACACCCTTCCATGTGCCAGATACAACCGGTGATCGCTCTCTCACAGGGCAACGATGAGAGGATCATCGGTTAGGATTATGCTATGCGATGATACTTGGTGAACTTACCACCTACTCTCTTCTCCTGCTGCAAGATGGAGGTTACCAGAAGCATAGTCTTCCACAGGATTAGCTATCCCCCTCTTATTCTGGCATTCTGCAGTTCAGTCCACCGATATGGCCCTTTACACATTTACCCATGCATATGTAGTGTAGCTCCTTGCTTGCGAGTACTTTGGATGAGTACTCATGGTTGCTTTCTCCCTCTTTTCCCCCTTTCCCTTCTACCTGGTTGTCGCAACCAGACGTTGGAGCCCAGGAGCCAGACGCCACCGTCGACAACGACTACTACCACTCGGGAGGAGCCTACTACTATGTGCAGCCCGCTGACGGCGACCAGGAGTAGTTAGGAGGATCCCAGGCAGGAGGTCTGCGCCTCTTTCGATCTGTATCCCAGTTTGTGCTAGCCTTCTTAAGGCAAACTTGTTTAACTTATGTCTGTACTCAGATATTGTTGCTTCCGCTGACTCGTCCATGATCGAGCTCTTGTATTCGAGCCCTCGAGGCCCCTGGCTTGTAATATGATGCTTGTATGACTTATTTTATTTGTAGAGTTGTGTTGTGATATCTTCCCGTGAGTCCCTGATCTTGATCGTACACATTTGCGTGTATGATTAGTGTACGATTGAATCGGGGGCGTCACAATAATGGTGGAAGTTTTGCAAATAAGAAGTTCCGTAAGGAAGAATGAATTGGTCGGATTGGTATTACCACTAAGGAAGAAAGAAAATAAAATGTATACTAAAGCAAAATCAGGCAATTGAAATTTTCTACAAATTATACATTGGTATTACCCTTTAAAAGGAACAAAATAATACAAAAAAACTTTAAAAAATAATAGCACATAACTTTAAGAACTAGAAAATGAAGTTATTTTCTAAGGAATAATGAATTAATGGCAATGATATTACTCTTGAGAAGAAAAACAAAATGAAAAAAAATTAAAGGATGAACGAATTAGTGGCACTGGTATTACCTTTAAAAGGAGAAAACAAAATTTAAAATAAACCAATTAATGAGAAAATTTACACACAAATTGCATATTTTATAACATGTAATAAATAAGCATCACACGAAAAATGAAACAAAAAACATCACACAACTTTGCACTTTAATTGCACTACTTTTTATGCGAAGAATGGTCATATAATAGTGCAGTTTTCACATATATTGTATAGTATTTAGGTGTACATTTACACTCACCCAAGATCCAAAAAATATCCACAAAAAGAAAACCAAAAATCAACTAATAAAGAAAAGGAAAAAAAACCAAAAGAAAAACACATAGAAACAGAAAATAGAAAAATAGAGCGAGAGAGAGGAGGACTGAGGAGTCAGATGGACTGACCCAAAATACAGGTCAATCAAAACATTTCAGCCCAAAACAAGACACACCACACAACAGAAAAAAGAGAGCACGGACATAAAATTGACTGGCCCAAATTCAATTTTCATATGACTTACGTGTAGCTAAAGTGTTATATATTATATGAAAAAATATCGGCGATATAATAATGATGTGATATCATAGCAATTTTGGGTCTACCCAACACCAATGTGTACTCATTATTGTTGACATCGTTGTTACTTTAACAATGTTCATGATAAGATTAACAAGATCATCATAAATACATGAGCTAGTCCTAGATATATGACTATGGACCCATTTGATGTTTATGTTTTTCACACACGTAATTGAGTTTTTCTCTGAATTTCATAATCAATAACAAATGCAATTATAGCATAGAAAAATAAAATTAGTTATGAACATGAAATAGCATAATACTCGCTCTGTAAACAAATGTAAGACATTTTAGGTCACTACTTCAGTGACATAAAACGTTTTACATTTATTTTACAGTGGGAGTAATATTTTGTTATTGTATCTGGAGTATATTTTTAACGCTTGGGCAGAGGGCGAATAGCTACTTTTAGAGCAGAAAATCCAAAAGTATGCACACTACACGCCTATGCTGGGATCGGATCAACGTTGTTTGTGCTGCGGCAACGTTGTTTGAGTCTCTCGGCCTGGTTGTCGCCTTTGTTGGTGCAGCGCCGCGTTCTCCCCGCCGAGAGACTCTTGGCGCGGCAATGGCGGAATTGCAACTTTTGCTCTCTGTGCATCTCATGATCGAGTGCACTTGGTCCTGTCCAATCAGCTGCCGCTTGCGGCGGGCAGCTTTGGGATCGCTGGCTTCGATCCGGGGGAGTGGGACGCGTCGGCCTCCATTGCTGACTGGATTGGTGGTCTGTCCAACAAGCCAAGCCAGTGTGCAGAAAACGTGCTCAATCGCTATCGATCATTACCGTCTGGTGGATTTGGCGCGAGATGAACGCGCCCATTTTTTTAAAAAAACACAAGGAGCGTTCAGCGTAGCCGTACGGAGCTGGTGGTGGCTTTTGATCGTCGGCGGAGTCTCTTTTTTGTTTTCTTTTTGGTTTTTTGGCATTGTGAACGCGTTGTCCTGCCTACCGCTGTACACTTTTTTGGCATCCTCGCCCATCTTCTTAATCCAAATACGCAGCTTTCCGGCCTACTTCTAAAGCCTCTCAATGAGCATGCTCAGCCTCACCACATGCATGTCAATTTTATATAACAAAATACAACTCAAATACTCAATGGTACTCCATTGTTTATATTCACTAGTATTCAGCAAGGGAAAGTAAACTGATCTTGACCACTAGGCAGTAGCCGCCCACACTCTTGCTAAATACTATAAGCCAGGTTTGACATTTTTCTAGAATAGCTTTCATTCGGAACGGAGAGTGTGGGTGGGAGCAGTATATAAGGAGCGAGCTCGATGCACCTAGTTGAACACACAGCACGTACAGACGTACTCTTGCTTCCAGAGCAGCATCAAATATTAAGATGAGTATGCTGATGCCCAGAGTCAGCGGCTGCTTAGCACGCGCCTTCTTTGTGAGCTTCTTCTTCTTCTCATGCTCTGTTGCTTCCCCGTCCCCTGATGGTGATGGCTTCCTGCAATGCCTACGGCCCAAGAATGTGCCCAGCGAGCTCGTGTACACGCAGACCTCCAGCAGCTTCACCGACGTGCTGGCCTCCTCCATCAGGAACGGCAAGTTCTTCACCAACGCCACGGCGAGGCCGCTCTGCATCGTCACGCCCCGAGACGCCTCCCACGTCCAGGCCGCCGTGCTCTGCGGCCGCGGCCAGGGCGTGCGCCTACGCGTGCGCAGCGGCGGGCACGACTACGAGGGCCTGTCCTACCGTTCGGCGCGGCCTTCTTCCGAGGCGTTCGCGGTGGTCGACCTCGGCGCCAACCTCCGGGCCGTGCGCGTCAACCGGCTCCAGTCCACGGCCTGGGTCGACTCGGGCGCCACCATCGGGGAGCTCTACTACGCCATCGCCAAGAACGACTCCCGGCTCGCGTTCCCGGCCGGCGAGTGCCCGACCATCGGCGTGGGCGGCCACTTGAGCGGCGGCGGCGTCGGCATGATGATGCGCAAGCACGGCCTCTCCAGCGACAAGGTGCTCGACGCCACGCTGGTCAACGCCGACGGCGAGCTCCTGGACAGGGCCGGCATGGGGGAGGACCTCTTCTGGGCCATCCGGGGCGGCGGCGGCGGCAACTTCGGCATCGTGCTCTCGTGGAAGGTCCAGCTCGTGCAGGTCCCGTCGACGGTGGTGGCGTTCAACATCGCCAAGACGGTGGAGCAGGGCGCCGTGGACGTCCTCACCAGATGGCAGGACGTGGCGCCGTGTCTACCCAGCGACATCACCCTAAGGGCGATCGTGCGGGGGCGGCAGGCCATGTTCCAGGCCCTGTACCTCGGCGGGTGCGGCTCGCTGGTGGCCATGATGGACGACCAGTTCCCGGAGCTGGGCATGACGAGCGCCGACTGCCAGCCGATGAGCTGGGCGCAGTCGGCGGCCACGCCGTTCCTGAGCTTCGGCAGGAACGGCACGCTGGAGGAGGCGCTCCTGAACAGGACCACCGGGCTGAGCAGGTCCAACAAGGGCAAGTCGGACTACGTCCGGCGCGCCATCCCCAAGGCGGCGTGGGAGGACATCTTCCCCTGGTTCGCCAAGGCCGGCGCCGGGTTCATCCTGCTGGAGCCCCACGGCGGGTTCATGGGCGGCGTCCCCGCCGCCGCGACGCCGTACCCGCACCGGAACGGCGTGCTGTACGTGATGCAGTACATCGTGACGTGGCCGCAGGAGGGCGGGGACGGCGGCACGGCGGCGACGGCATGGATCCAGGGCCTGTACGAGTTGATGGGGCGGCACGTGAGCAAGAACCCTCGGCGGGCGTACGTCAACTTCCGGGACCTGGACGTCGGGCAGAACGACGAGGCCGGCACGTTCGAGGGCGGCGAGGCCTGGGGCGAGCGCTACTTCGTGGGCAACTACCGGCGGCTGGCGGCGGTGAAGGCGGCCGTGGATCCCACCAACTACTTCAGGAACGAGCAGAGCATCCCGCCGTTGCATTGAACGCGAGACGAGGCCGTCAGAAGAGAAGAGCTGACTGCGCGAGCGAGCGAGAGATGCCATGAATCAATCCTTCGTCATGGGCGGCTACTGCCTACTGGTGGAGATCAGTTTACTTTCCTTTGCTGAATACGTATAAACAATGGAGTACCATCGAGTTGTATTTTTGTCAACGTTGGTGATAGATGGCTGCTGTAGTGCTGTTGGATGCAGTTTACTATCCTTCTTCAAAACCTGCCCGCGACACGAGCATCCTTCCCAATGCGGTACTTGCGCCTCCCTATCTCGGTTTGGCAGCTCAAGAAAGGTGATCTTCAATTCCTTGAAGACAAGGTGGAAAGTAGGCCAATTACATACGAGGGCAAGAACATCACCACCATTGGCCGAACGATCCTTGTCAAGTCGATGATTACCATCCTTGTGGTCTACTTCATCACGCCGCTTGTCATACCGGCATCTACTCTTCGGTATGTCAATAAGCTTGAAAGGACTTTCCTTTGGACCGGTGCGGACAAGATGACAAGGGCAAAATGCAAAGTTAACTGGGAAATTGTTTGTCGTCCACGTGAATATGGTGGTCTAGGGGTGCTCAGCACGGATAAGTTTGCACGCGCCTTGCGCTTGAGATGGCCTTGGTATGAGTGGAAGGAACCAAGCAAGATGTGGGTTGGGATGGGAAACCCGTGCGACGAGGAGGATTTGAAGTTTTTCTACGCCTCCACAACAATCACAATAGGGAACGGGGCAAGAACTTCATTTTGGGACGCCCCTTGGCTACTTGGACGTGCCCAAGGAGATCGCCCCGCTCATATTTGATGCATCCTCGAGAAAGAATTGGATGGTGCGTGAGGCCCTCCAAAATAACGCATGGATCTTGAAGATCAAACCTCCTATCGCTCTATCCATCGAGCACATCCGACGGTTCTTCACCCTTTGGGGTTTAGCGCATGACGTACAACTTGATGAGAGTGTTGATGATGGCATTGTGTGAAAACATTCGACAAATGAGCTCTACTCCGCGGCCTCTGCCTACAAGGCGCAATTCCTTTGCATGACCTTCTCCTCTTTGGACCAAATGGTGTGGAAGGCTTGGGCGCCGCCAAAGGTTAAGTTCTTCGCATGGTTGGCTATTAAAGATCGCATTTGGATGGCCCATAGGTTGGACAAGCAGGGATGGAAAAATTGTGGGTTTTATCCTTTTTGCAACAGAGTGCAAGAGTGTGGCGCTCACCTCTTTTTCAAGTGTTGTTTTACATTGAGGCTTTGGGGCTTGGTCAAAGCGAAATTATGACTTGAGAACTTCGACGTCACTTCTTGGCACTTGGACGGCTCCGTAAAAAAGTGGTGGGAAAGTCGTTCCAGCGCGGGCACCACTCAGAAGAAGGCCATGACTTCGCGTATCATGCTTCTCTCATGGACCGTATGGAACGAAAGGGTCTTCCGCAACAAAAGCGCGCCACCAACCATTTTGCTCAACAACATCATGACCGAGGCAAATCTTTGGATCACCGCCGGGGCTAAAAACCTAGGGTCACTCATGTCGCGAGAGTGTTAGATGAAAATACGGCGACATGTCGCGAGTGTGTGTGTGTGTGAGAGAGAGAGAGAGTTGTCACAATGCTGTCATCACTGCCATATCAAGGACAATGGTGGGAGCCCATAGTTATAGTAGGCCTAGTATTCAAGGAAGCGGATTAGGAGCACTCGGGTGCTCCATCCCTCTATATTCAAAAATAATTTAATAATTCCAAAAAAGTCAAGAAAAAACTGGATATATTTTTGAACCAAATATGACTAGGTATTGTACTCATATAAAAAGTTTGGCCAAGGAATAATTCTCGTTGACTTCAGGGTAAAAAAACAAATTTATGACGACAATATAGTATGAATAGTATTTGTATCTAGCATTTTTTGGAAAATCTTTGACGCCGGACACAATAAAAGGAATTTCCTATTTAATCTTTTTATACGGATGCAATACTTGGTCATGTTTGATTACATAAAAAGTTCTGGGATTTTTTGACTTTTTTTGAATTACTAAATTATTTTTTAATATAAGGGAGCGTAGCACCCGAGAGCTCCTATGCATTTTCGTAGTATTCAATTTGTATAGTAGAAAATGAGGAATAATAGTTGTCCATGGCCCGAATCTTAGACTAGAGCGTGAACAATGAAATTCTTGCCAGTAGGTACCGGTATTGCGCAAAAAAAGTTTGCCCTCCAAGGTATCCATAGAGACAGATGTTCGTGCATGCATTTGTAGTGGCGACGCTACGTTGTATCTGAGCATATGTGTCTGTACTTTAGTTGTTTTTCTAATGTTACACTAGTTGTGTCATGTAGCGTGGGTTTCTTCTTACATTTTTCTAGAAACATCTGAGTCCTTTTCAATTCTCACAAGGTCGGTTTTTTTGTCGGTTGAATCTGGAGGCACGCATCTCAGCGCCCGTATTACAAACCAAATAATAGTCACCTTCATTTCATTGCTCACATACGGGTCAATAGACGCGAATTTAATTAACTTCCGCAGATCATGTTTGTCTATATTTAAGAAAATTTCAAATAGGAAGGCGTGGCATCGTGCGCCATTAGTAATCTAATTATTGCTAGAGCTTCACATGGGCCGTCCTTTGAATAGCTCGCTTAGTTTTTTCGCTCACTACACTGCTAGCTTAAAAACAATTGATTATCGTTTTTTGATTTGAAAAGTTAATTAAATATAAGAGAAGTAGATGTATTAAAATCTTGGATTTTAACAATTTTGCAAACTAAAAAGATGATACAGAATTTAAAACATATTCATGGTTTCAAATAGTGCTCGTGAATTTTAAAAAGGTTCACAAAATTAAAAAATTCACAGGCCTTTAAAATATCAATGAATCTACTACCATTATAAAAGAAAGAGACGGGAAGATCCAAACAATCAGATCCATCCATCATCAATATCTAATAGCCCTTATTCCTTCTATGTTTCACACTGCAAACCACGCATTAAGCCACGTCCATCGATCGCTAACCCTCCCCCGCCCCTCGCGCTAAAAAAAACCGCTGCCAAGCACGCCCGCAGCCCTGCACGACCTCTCGCCCCCTCCTCCTCCTCCCGCAGCCGTTAGCCGACACGGGAGCCGCGTCGCCGGAGCCGCCGCCCCCTTCGTCCACGGGAGCCCCCGCCCCCCTCGCCGCGGGAGCCGCGCCGCCAGAGCCGCCGCCCCTTCCGCCGCTGGAGCCGCCGCGCCTTCGCCGCGGGAGTCGTCGCCCCTTCCTCGGTCAGAGCCGCCGCCCCTTCGCCACGGGAGCCGCTCGTCGCCTTTCGCCACCTGAGTCGCTCAGCTTGGCCTCTGCCCCGCCGCCCCCGGTCCTCTTCTGCTTCAAGTAAGTTTCTTTTAACAAGAGTTTGTGCTTACTTTGTTTGCAACATTTAAGAATTGATCTTCTCAATATCTCCTACTAACAAAATACATATTCCATCTTACATTCTTTTCTTTATTCTATGCATCTTAAATTCTGTGAGATATACACGTACTGTACATTTCCCCCAGGCATATAGAGGTCGATCCTCAATTCTTTATTTTATCTTTATAATAAACTAATTGCTGATGCTTTAAATGATCTTCACCACTCTCTCTATGCCCTTCTATATATTGTTTTCATTTAGAGCATTGTGACAGAATGATTGCGTTACTATTGTGCCGGCTGATGTTCAGCATATATATCAGCAATGTAGTCCGCTTAGATAAAACAATTTTTCTCTTCATAAAACAATGACACAATCAAACCTGGATGACCAAGATACCGAAATTACTCTCTTCCCCAGTATCCTACCAATTTACATTCACTCTCTTCTGAATCGTTGATTTATGTAATCAGGAAGAACATTTGCTGTTATTTGCTTGATCTGAATTGTTCATCAATTTAATCATGAAAATTTATGTCAATTATCTAATCAGGAAGAAACTTGGGTACTCTTCTCACTCTACTTTGCACAATCCTTCTTTGGTTGAACTGGCACACCATGGGGATTTTATTCAGAATCAAAGGTTACTCTTAATTGAACATACATGATACATTTTGTGAACTGACTTTTAAGGTACATGATGTAGCTTTCCTGGTTCCCCATCTATAATTGAAAAAATACATTGATCAGAATATTCCTTTTTTGACATTACAGTGATAGCAGATTATGTGGTTGAAGAATATATGTATGTACGTGAAGGGTGGATAGTTTGACTGTTTTAGTTGTTTCTCCATACTTGTATTTCATCTGATCCAAATTCTTGCCTTCAAGTTGGCCTACGATGTGCTATGACTGATGTTAGAAATTAACCATGCTCTGATCTGTGTGTATCAGTTCTCTTGGTAGGAATTAAGCAGCCGTACGTAACCACTTAAATGTCACTGGTACCATATTTAACCATGCTCTATCCATTCTGATTTGCATGTATGTGCAAGTCCTTTTTTTCCATGAAAGTAGCAGGAGCTGCTATTTTATTGGCAATATGAGGAAATGGCTCATATGAGAAAAACTGAGCTGGAAAAATACAGGGACTGCAATCATGTATAAAAATTATAGATGTGAACTTACAGATAATTAGACATATATGTACTCTAAAGAAGGTGCATGTATGATTTGTTGCCGATTGTCTGTAATTTGCATTTGTCTTTTTCGTACAGAAATCGGTGTATCGCATATCTTTATCAACTGGGTGCATCTTCTTCTCGATCTGGTGAGGGTGACCTTGTTAACAAAGATTATACTGCTTTCTCAAATGTGAAATGTCATGTTCTCCACAAGTATATTATCTTTCTCCCTTTTATATTTAGTGATTATAGTGTTTGCCCATGATTTTATATTAGACTTTTTTTATCGCAGCCATTGCACATGAATAGTGTACTACTGAGACAATAGATTATTGAGCTGTTTTACGGTGATTGGGTTAGTACTCGGAGTACTTAGCAGTACTTACATGTCTGATCACGTCTGATTTTTATTAGCCGTCAGATCTTGCGGGGAATTTTAATTGATTAAATTTAATATGTTAATTGCGATAAGGGCATAATGGTCCAGGGGGAATATCTTTTCTTGAACCGATCACCTGAGGACCAGATCCATGTCTACTCGATCCAGTTCAGAATCCTCCTCCGATCTATTCGTCGCCGCTCGCCGCTCCTGACCTTCTCCGTCCTCGACCTGCCCGGCGAGAGGAATAAATTCATCGTCCTCATCCTCCACCCAACCAACCCCAGCCCCCACGCCGTCACCGAAGAAGAAGAAGGCCGGATCTGCGCCGGCTGAATCGGCGGCGACCGCGGCGGGCGATCCCATCTCTTCGCGCGTACCATCCTTAAGGTATGAATTCGGCTTGGCGTTCTGCTCGTTCTCTTGGCCGTTGCGACCCTCCACCGTGCATGTAGTAAAACCTCAACCCCACAAGATCTGGGTACGGACTAGAACAACGAATGGAAAGCTTCATCGTGGCATAGTTTCTCTTGAGCTAATCGCATCATGTTTGTTTAAGTAAGATGTTGAGGGCATTGCTTACTTCCTTTGGTACCGCAGAAAAAAAGTGACTTACTTGACGTTTGAGATGAGATATACTAAAGGAAGATGAGATACTGGTTCCATAGTTCACTTAATTTAGTTTATTAAAGTCATCATCACTTTAGGTTTGCATAGTGCATGAAATATTGTTTAAAGGAAGATGAGATACTACTTTTTGGACGTTGATGATTGGTTTCCCTCACATGTCAAATGAGCAAAGTCTTTTCCATGCACTTGTCTTTGCCTATGAGCTATTTTACACCTGCAACATTGATAAACAGAAAGATGTTGATGATTGGTTTCCCTCACATGTCATATGCAGGAAGACATGGCGTATGCAAGTGATGAGAGTATGTTCGAGTATCTAAATGTTGTCAGCAAGATGTTTGATAGTGAGGCTGAAGGCTATGAATTCTACAACAAATATGCTCTTGAAAAAGGTTTTAGTGTGAGGAAAAGCTACGTTGAGTGGGATGGATCCAACAAATACATAATTTTAAGGAAAATTGTGTGTAGTCGTCAAGGGTTTCGTGAAGAGAAGCACATGAAAAGAAAGATGGAAGATAGAAAGAGGAGGCCACGAAGTTTAACTCGTGTTGGGTGTAATGCTAAATTGGTCATTACGAGACAGGAGGAAACCGGTCGGTGGTTTGTCAAGGATTTCATCGATGAGCACAGCCATCCCTAGCCCCACGGGATCTTTCTTGTCTGCTGCGTTCGCACAGACGAATTAGCGATGAGCAGAAAGCGGACATTGCGGACATGGAAAAATGTGGGATCTGCAAATACCGTATTATGGATATTTTGTGCTTTCAATACGGTGGATTTGATAAGGTTGGATGCATAAAGAGGGACGTTTATAATTTCTTCCATGCTAATAAGCAGGAGACAATCAGTGCCGGTGATGCTAATATGGTGATCATGCACATGATTGCGAGGCGAGAGCGAGATGTGGATTTTTTCTTCAAGTACTTGGTAGACGAGCATGGCCATAAGGGTGGTCTGGCCAGACTCAAACCATAGACTATGTATATGGCACATTCAGCAGAACATTGTACGCCATCTGCATGATGACGACGTAAAGGAGGAATTCAGATCTTTCATTTATGATACTTCTTCCATTGAAGAGCATGAGATAAAATGGATACAATTCTTACAACGGAATAAAGTAACCAGTGAGGAGTCTTGGCTGCATCAGATGTATCAGATGAGAAAGTTGTGGTGTGCTCCATATCTTGAGGGGCGTTGTTTTCCTAGGATTGAGCAGCAATTAGAGGAGTGAGAGATTGAACTCTGTGCTACATACGCATCTTGAGGGTAAGATGTCGTTGTTTGAAATGCTAGAGCACTATGAGCGTTGCCTTGCGTCGCGACGGATTAACGAAGCTCTCCATGACGTCGAAGCCTTGCAGTCCGTTCCATTTACAGAGGAAAATGCTTCGCCGCTTGAGAAACACGCCGCAACAGTTTTCACACCTAGTGTATTTAAGATGGTCTTATGGAGCATAGATGTTGTCAGCAAATGTCAGATCAGAGAGATACTAGATGGATCAGAAGATTCCACTTATGTTGTGTCCAAGCAGGAAAGAATGGATAAAAAGTTTGGAGTGTGCATTGAAGAGCAAGGAGGTCTTTTGCACAGGGTGAGTTGTTCTTGCCGTAAGCTGGAATGCGCAGGCACACCATGTTCCCACATTTTTTACATATTGGGGATTTTAAAACAAACAATTCTGCCCGGTTGTTGCGTTCTCACTAGGTGGACTATGAATGCAAAATGTGCATACGCACCTACCAGAAAAAACCAGATGTATGACTATTCGGTAAGCCTGCAGAGGTACCGCGAGTTGCGGAATTGTAGTCACGCCGCAAGTTTCAAGGCATGCCACTCTGATGAGGACTATCACTGTCGAAAGATGCTTTTGCAAGCACAACATCATGGCAAGCAATCAAGTTTTGAACAAGATGACAGTAAGGAGTCAACTAATGCTCAGCATAACAGCATTAGGTTTGGCCGTTGATGCCGCACTCGGAGAAAGTTGATAAGGTTCTGGATCCCGTGCATGTGCCAAGACGAGGTGCACCGAAGAAAAGGCTGCGGGCAAAGACAAAGAAGTCAAGATCACAGAATATTTGTGGCTATTGCAAGAAACCAGGTCACAATGGACGTAAATGCACTAAATTGCTAGAGGTACGAAATATGTTCATATTTATTTTTTGCATGTGTTTTACTCATAATTGATGTCCATGTGATTTATTGTATTCTTCTGTGTAGGATCTCGAGGCTGAACTGTGATATCTACATACAGCATGAACCGACGATGAGCCAGAGAACGTCGTGTGCCATTCATCTTTGTGTGACGTGGTCTTTACATTTTATTTCATCGTGACAGTAATTTAGTGAAGTGCGGTTGTACTGCCATGTTACTGTATTAGTTCGACATCTTTCGTTTCCATTTTCTTGTGTATCATTTGATGTCCAACTTTAAGAATGATGATGTATTTCGAACAGGAATAAGGGCTAGCATGGAGCACTTGTTATTGTCGAGTAGAATAATTATTGTGATGTATTTCTGCACGCACACACGGCCGTCAGACGGATCTCCCGCGCGATCCCACGGTCTACATGGCTGGCTTGGTGCATGTCCATCGTTTAGGCGAGACTACTGACGCCATGCATGCATGGCATGCCGTTTTCCTACGTCGACCCAAACACCGGCCCATCCGAGGTTGCAGCTCCGGACGGCCCGCGTCGCATATGATCTCGCGCGTTGTTCTCGTCTAACTAAAAATAGTCCCACCTCGCCCCTCGAGCAGCTCCTTTACCTGCTTAAATACCTTCATCGAGGTGATTTTAGCAAGCGTTGGTCCTCATTGTAGGATGAATATGATTCTTCACCCTTACTATGGTTGTCATGCATATTCTTCATTTACAGAGCAATAATGACTGACGTATTTTTTAAATAAGCGGGGCCCACTGGGGTGTGCTTGGAAATCTTTGAGAAACCTCCATGCACGTTCATCTTCGCTGCATGCAAATCGGGTGACAGCCGCTGTGCCAGTAGCTGTCAAGGCCTTGATGAATCACTATTCACATGCAGGTCCCCGACTCTTGCATGCAGGTCCCCGACTCTTGCATGTAGGTCCCTGACTCTTGCATGCAGGTCCCAAATTATCTTGTACATGGTGACCCACATGTGCCAAACATGTCTATGAAAGAAAAAATTGAAAAAAAATATTTTACAATGCCCCCTTGAGGCATAGACCGATGTTTTCAGCAGTCAGTCTAGAGGGCATTATAAATTCAAAAAAAATTCAAAAACTTGGAAACCTAGTTTTGTTTGTGGAAGAGATCATGTGTGCCAAAATTGAGGTGATTTGGAGGTGGTCGAAAAAATGTCGGCATTCCGGAGGGACCATTTGGTCTTAAGCCAGTTTTTGAAAAAAAGTGAATTTTTCCACCACCTCCAAATCACCCAAATTTTCTTGTACATGGTGACCCACATGTGCCAAACATATCTATGAAAGAAAATTTTGAAAAAAATTAATTTTACAATGCCCCCTTGAGGCATAGACCGATGTTTTCAGCAGTCAGTCTAGAGGGCATTATAAATTCAAAAAAATTCAAAAAAAATACAAAAACTTGGAAACCTAGTTTTGTTTGTGGAAGAGATCATCTGTGCCAAAATTGAGGTGATTTGGAGGTGGTCGAAAAAATGTCCGCATTCCGGAGGGACTATTTGGTACTTAAGCCAGTTTTTGAAAAAAGGTGAATTTTTCCACCACCTCCAAATCACCCAAATTTTCTTGTACATGGTGACCCACATGTGCCAAACATGTCTATGAAAGAAAATTTTGAAAAAAATAATTTTACAATGCCCCCTTGAGACATAGACCGATGTTTTCAGCAGTCAGTCTAGAGGGCATTATAAATTCAAAAAAATTCAAAAAAATACAAAAACTTGGAAAATGCAGCATTAAATCAGGGTGTGTACAACTCTAGCTTGTTCTTGCCAACACTACTAGGAAAAGGCATGCTAGTGGCGCACCGATTTTGCCTTCTAATGGCGCACTACTGGTGCGCCACTGGATGTTGTTTTGGCTGATGTTGTTTTGGTGCCATTTTGGATGGCTGCAGTGACTGTTTTGGTGCCATTTTTGATCTCCTAATATGGTTGCAGTGATCATTAATTTTAGAGCAAAATATGGCTGTTATTTTTTTGTTTTGTTTCAGAAACAGGAGAAACCAAAGGGCCCACGTCCCCCTTCAGAGTTTTCGAGGGCCAAAGGGCAGGACGTTTGAGTTTTCGAGGCAACTCCCCATGTCTCCCCTCCACTGGCAACTCCCCATGTCTCCCCTCCACTGGCAACTCCCCACGACCATGACGCAGGTAACTCCCCTCCTATTCCATTGCCGCTCCATCTTCCTCCCTCTGCCTCCCTCCTCATTCCATTGCCGCTCCATCTTCCTCCCTCTGCCTCCCTCTGCCTCCACCATCAAGCAACTCCCCTCTGCCTCCACCATCGCTGGCCAGGAGGGCAATGGCGGAGGAATCGTGGAGCAACTCCCCTCCGTCTGCCAAGCATCACCGTGGTGAGGCGTCTGGCAAGGAGCCGCTGGTGGTCGACGACGACGTTCCGGACCCCGGGCAGAAGCAGGACTACACCGTGCCGCTCATGGTTGATATCCACCTGAAGGAGAAGCTGGATGTCGTATGCACCAGCAATCCAGACGAAGCCGACAAGAGGATCCGCGACATGAGGAGGAGGCTCGGCAGCATGGTTTCTCGGTCGATCGGCATTGATGTCGAGTATACCAGGGAAGACGAACCTCCGCAAATGGCTGCAGTTCTGCAATTATGCGTGGAGGACCTCGTCCTGGTATACCACATCACCGCGGCAACCAAATGGTAAAAACATCCAGTTCAGAAGTTTCTGAAGTTCTGAAGTTTCTGTCTAATTAGTAGTTTCTGAAGTTTCTGAAGTAGATGCAATAGTTCTGAAGTTCTGAAGTAGATGCAATACTAGTTCTGAAGTTCTGAAGTTCTGAAGTTTCTCTCTAATTAGTAGTTTCTGAAGTTTCTGAAGTTTCTGAAGTAGATGCAATAGTTCTGAAGTTCTGAAGTAGATGCAATACTAGTTCTGAAGTTCTGAAGTTTCTGTCTAATTAGTAGTTTCTGAAGTTTCTGAAGTAGATGCAATAGTTCTGAAGTTCTGAAGTAGATGCAATACTAGTTCTGAAGTTCTGAAGTTCTGAAGTTTCTCTCTAATTAGTAGTTTCTGAAGTTTCTGAAGTTTCTGAAGTAGATGCAATAGTTCTGAAGTTCTGAAGTAGATGCAATACTAGTTCTGAAGTTCTGAAGTTTCTGTCTAATTAGTAGTTTCTGAAGTTTCTGAAGTAGATGCAATAGTTCTGAAGTTCTGAAGTAGATGCAATACTAGTTCTGAAGTTTTGAAGTTTCTGTCTAATTAGTAGTTTCTGAAGTTTCTGAAGTTTCTGAAGTAGATGCAATAGTTCTGAAGTTCTGAAGTAGATGCAATACTAGTTCTGAAGTTTCTTTCTAATTAGTAGTTTCTGAAGTTTCTGAAGTAGATGCAATAATTCTGAAGTTCTGAAGTAGATGCAATACAAGTTCTGAAGTTCTGAAGTAGATGCAATACTAGTTCTGAAGTTTCTGTCTAATTAGTAGTTTCTGAAGTTTTTGAAGTAGATGAATTTGATGCACCAGATTAATTTGATGCAGGCCCAAGGAACTCCGCCCGCTCCTGCAGAGAGAAGAAGCTGTACACCTTTGTTGGCTTCTCCATTGGAGGTGACAAGGAGAAGCTGAAGTTGTCTGGTTTGGAGATCAACCCCGACAAGTACGTCGACATGCAGCGCAAATGGAGAGTTCCAAACAATGGAAAGAAGTGGCAATCTTTGGCTGAGTTTGCAGCCAGCCTCATCCACCCATCCTACAAGGAAATGAAGGAGAAGATCAACAAGAAATTGGACCACAAACGATGGGAGGACAGCCCACTGCCAAACAACCTCATCGAGTACGTAGCGAAAGATGCGTACGTCACCTACGAGGCATGGAAGAAAATCGAAACCGTCAAAGAAGGTTTGGAGCAATGGCAAGAGGCGGAGGATCATTGGGATGACGCCTACTACTAGGGATATTGAGTTGTTTGTTGTATTATGTGTCTCAGTTTGTAGTTATGTGGTTGAACAAGTTTGCTTTTGTTATGTTGAATAACTTTGCTTTTGTAATGATGAACAAGTTTGCTTTTGTTATGTTGAACAAGTTTGCTTTTGTAATGATGAACAAGTTTGCTTTTGTTATGTAGTTATGTGATTGTTATGATGCTGGTGCAGAACACTTATGGTTGTGATGTGATGCTACTGCTATATAGTAGTGGCGCACCACATGACAGGTGCGCCATTGGTGTCCATTCCATCTATAGCCTTTTTCCTAGTAGTGCAAAATGCAGCATGATGGACTGGCTGCAATGGAAATAATGGTGACAAATGCAAAAAATGAAATATGACAAAAAAGCCCGCCTACTTGCCGCTTAAAGTTCACAATTCAACGGCCTGCATTTTACTAGTAACCCAATCATTTATTGGGACAGGATGCAGAGGCCCATCAGATTGTGATAACAGGTAGCAAGTAGGCTCCACAGGGCAGGGACGGAGACGGTTAGGCAATGTGCTGCCCGCTTTAGAAAGGAACTTGAGAGGGAAAGCTCAGCCCGCTATATAAACCGGTGCTAGCTCCGCTCGCTCGGCGAGGTGGGACTAAACTCCCTGCACCCCTGGGATGTGCCCGGCGCGACGCTCGCTTGGGCCTAATTCGGATGGGCCGTCCCACGCCAGCCTCACCCGCTGGGTCGCTAGATGGACCGTTGGGCCATCTCGTTGTCTGCGCCTGAGGCATGCATGCATGGGAATGGCGGCGACGTGGGTTTGCATGCGCGGGTGGCGGACGTGAACTTTATCTATCCGAACTATGTTATGATTTCTACCCGAAAACAAGCTCCCGTGCGACGCGCTCCCGTGCGACGCACGCCTCTCGCGTGATACGCGATTCCGATGCGACTGCGTGCCAAGTTTTATAGATGGAAACTTCTTTAGATGCAATGCCATCTCACAAACAACTCAGAAACCACTGTATGATTGATCATAAAACAGATGCATTGTTGTTCAAAGAACTGTCTCATGAATAAATTGTACCATAATTGCGAACATAGTGTGAAACAGAAAAAAATGTTTGTTTACAATAAAATAATCCTGGTTTGAAGCTTAAACTGGTTGAAAAACAATTGAGCCTACTCCATATTGTCTTCTGCACTGCCAAAATCCAGTGACCTCTTGCGTTGCGTCGTTGGAGATTGCGTCGGGCTTGGCGACGACCCATGTGCTTCAATCTTTTTCTCTTTAACATCAATGTAACCATACAACTTAAGTTGTTCTTGGTCTTTCTCTGCCAACTCTCTAGCAAGACCCTCCATTTCTTGGATTCTCACTTCCTGTAGAAAACCATAGGAATTGTATTAGGAAGAACTCAAAAAAGACGTAGCCATAAACTAGATGCATGTAACATGTAAAATTTGAACCTCTGAATCAATGTCATCCTCGGGAAAACAACCCGTAGTTCTATTGTACACAATGTACAGGTGACATGTCTTGTTGCCATTCAGATCAGAAAGAATTTTTTGTACATCATCTGGTCCTGCAATCAAGAACATTCCTTCTGGCAGCTTCCATGCAGACCCGGGTAAGAAGTAGTACAGTTCTGCTCCCAGTTTGCAACCAAAAGTATCTCTCATTTCACTCATAATGAGATCGTAGGTCACTTTGGCGGGTTCAAAAATTCTGACTTCTGCCTGGTGTTCATCAAAGTATGCTCTCGGGACATGTGACATCTCATCATCCCTACTAACAAAAAATTCCATGACCAGCACCTAGTATCTCACATCAGAGTTAATACATTCAATGAGTAAAGGGGAAAACATAATTTTTTATGTGCATAGAAACATTGCAGCGTTGTTACCTGCTTTTGTGGAATGTATCCTTCATGTGGAGTGACTGGGGATTGTGCCATCTCAAACCTTCTCACCTTGTTATGTGGAATGTATCCTTCATGTGGTGTGACTGGGGACTCTGCCATCACAGCTTTCTTATCCTGCGTATGAAACGTCGACAGTGGGTTTACACACAAGTTTTGGAAGGTCATACCATATCTTGGGTATGCATCGTTGCGAGGTACTTACAAGGGGAGAATTGACGATATATTGTTGGGGTGGACTGATGTGGCATTGAACGGGTGACTCTATCGCAATGTCTCGAGTGAATGGCGACTGTGCCGTCTCATGATGCTTAGCCTACATACAATCGCCGACATAAGGTTGCCACAAATTGAAGATGTTTGTATCATAGAATAAGTAGGTCCTTAATATATAGAATCGGTGCGAGATACTTACAGGGGGAGAATAATTGAAGACATGTTGTCGGGGTGGCCGTGAGATCGCACGGTCTTCTAACATATGTCCTTCCAAGCGGACCTTCTCCAGCATGGCCTTATAATCCATGTCCGACCGCTCCTGTAGCAGCTTACTGTCCATATCCGCACGTGCTTGCAACACATACGCATCCATCCTGACTCGCTCTGTCTTTATAATACTGTCCA